>NC_086452.1:234538868-234838868 GCF_028390025.1 Pseudophryne corroboree | reverse complement strand
ACTCCCACCGTTTCTCCAGCCACTCCTGCGTTTTTTCCGGAAACGGTAGCGTTTTCAGCCACACGCCCCTAAAACGCCGTGTTTCCGCCCAGTAACACCCATTTCCTGTCAATCACATTACGTTCGCCGGAGCGAAGAAAAAGCCGTGAGTAAAAATACTTTCTTCATAGTAAAGTTACTTGGCGCAGTCGCAGTGCGAACTTTGCGCATGCGTACTAAGCGGATTTTCACTGCGATGCGATGAAAAAGAACGAGCGAACAACTCGGAATGAGGGCCAATATTGTATTATATATTATTATTATCATCGTCTTTTTTGTCTTTTATTCTGAGAGGCATTGTGATCAAGCAACTTTTGTAATAATACTTAGTATACATAATGCTATTCCATACTATTCTTGTATTGAACTTAATTAGTTCTTCCAGAGAAAGTACACTTACCATATGTTTACCCGTCTTACTACGATGTATGTCTATTATATTATGTATGTAGATTTATTGTCTTATTTGATTAATTATGTATCTGTTGGTGTGCATTGCTAATAGCCCTTGCTTTGCAGGTCCCCCTGGCTGCTACTGATGTGTAGCTTTTTTTGCGTTCCATGCCATAATCGGTGCTGGAACGTACAACACTTTTTTGTCCTTGCACTGGTGGAATGTATTGCGCTTCCTGTCCCCGGCTGAGTTGAGCGCCGGTGGAACACATTGCACTTCCAGTTTCTGGCTAAGTGGAACACATAGTGCTTCCGCTTTTATCATTAGATGTGCTTGATGCAGCTGTTCTAAGGTCATCAGCCGCTTCTTTTAGGTAGTGGTTGGTGGCCCCCTGATGTCTGTGTAGTTGTCAATTTTATCCTCTCCCGCTGTGTTGTGTAAGTGGTTGATTTAAGGTGATTTTAGTATACTCTTGTGCACTTCCGGTCCGGAGTCCCGTTTCCGGTCACGGAGCTATAAATATTGTGAGTAGTGGTTCATTCATTGAGCTGTCAGCATGGTGTGTGTTGGTGAGTAGATGCCTTAGTAAGTACACTATACCAGGGGCGTTTTCAGAGAGGAGGGGACCCGCGTGCAACCTCCATCACGGGCCCCCTCCTCTTCGGCAGCAAGTAGACTCTGGCATACTGCGCCCGCGCCTTGTTCCTGGCGACATCTTCAGTGCGTTTGCGCAAATCACTCGGAAATGGCCATGGCGGACATTTTCTAAATGATTTATGCCCGCACTAGAGGGCCATCACCGCGAGACTGTAGAATAGTAAGTATATTTTATGGGTGCAGTGTGGGCCCCCAGGGACCCGTGTGCACTGCACACACTGCACCCATTATAGAAACGCCAATGCACTATACCCTTATTTCACTTTACTGCTAGCATCATTCTTTAGGTTGTTCTATAAAGAGTGTGTTTTCCTTTTCATAGTATCACCCAATTGGATTGTTGCTTATTATGGAAGGAGTATTATTTAACTTCTGCACCAGTAAGTGTTTAATAGCAGTTTGTTTATTGCCTAATTGTATAGTTGTGTCTGCTGGTTGTGCTATCCAATCTACTATATAAAAGCGTTAATCTGTCCTTCTGTCTTTCTATACAAATCCACAGTTTACAAGCGAAGATCATGAAATTTTACATACATGCGTAGTAAAACACAGCGGAGGCAACTATAACAATTAGAAATCCCTAGCACCTCTAGGGGGGGAGATAGCAGCACAGAGTATATCAGGAGAAAACATAACTCCGGAATTGCTGGAGCAATGTACTCAAAAAATGGTACACATATGCCTTACAATCTGGTAACAAACACTGTGGGGGAAAGACACACCTAGCACCCCTAGGGGTGGGACAGCAGCACAGAGTATCTCAGCAGACAGCATGACTGTGGAAGTCCTGGACCAATTTACACCAAACTTGGTACACATCTGACTTACAATCTAGGAACAAACTCCCTGGGGGTTAGACACCTCTAGGGGTTGGGGCAGCAGCACAGAGTATTTCTGGAGACCGCATAACTCCCGAATGCCTCAACCTATTTACAACAAACTTGGTACACATATGACTTACAAGCTGGGGACAAACACTGTGGTGGTAAGACACCCCTAGCAACCCTAGGGGTGAGGCAGCAGCACAGAGTTTTTCAGTAGACAGCATAACTCCCGAATGCCTGGAGCAATTTACACCAAACTTGCTACACACATGATTTACACTCTGGGAAAAAACACTGTGGGGGTAACACACCACTAGCACCCCTAGAGGTGGGCCAGCAGCACAGACTATATCAGACATGCATGATATGTCAGTGATGACAGGGCTGCATGTGACAGGGGCAATGACATGATGTGAGGAGGGGAATGCAGGTAGCACAAACCCACACACTGAGAGTTAGATAGTGGAAGTAGCACAGTCCTCCAGCAGCACAGACTATATCAGGAGATAGATAATGTGCTGCGCTATATAAGAAACTGTAAATAAATCGATAATTTCACAGGGGCAATGACATGAAGTGAAGAGGGAAATGGAGGCAGCAGGAAGCCACAGGCTGAGAGTTGTATAGTGGGAAGAGCAGGGTCCCTTGGGGGACCAAAAAGGGGTCCGGCCTCTACACAATGTGCATCAGGGAAGCAAGATATGCCTATATACTAGATATCCAACCAACATAAATTAACGAACAACTATCATTCTAATTTACCATCCTCATCCCATAGCAAAGCACAGGTGTTCAGCTATCTACAATGTTATTTATACTGTGCGTTTAATATTTAAAAAAATCTTTGTAAATAGACTTTCTTAAAATCCTGGGCAACACCGGGTACTCCAGCTAGTGTATATATCCGTTGGATTCTTATGGTGTTGTGCGGTTCACAAGTATTTGCTATATATATATATATATTTTTTTTTTTATATTAATATATTTTGTACTGTATAGCTTTGATGCTGACAGCCCCATTGTTGTACTTACTTTTTATATGATACCACTATTAACGTGACCGTGGGTGTTGTATTTCCTACATACTATTGCATTTTGATGCATAGTTCACATATGGAGACCCTTTTATATTCACATTGGTTTTTCACTGGCTATAGTGTGAGAGAGACACCTGCTGGTAATTAGGGTGTTAATTATCTATTTTTCATGGCGCTCCTGGGTACCTGGTCTTAGTTGTATTATATGTATTTTTCTTTTTTTGATAGATATTTACATTATGAATCTACTTTCTCTAGCATCCATAAGGGATATTGGGGACACATTAGTACGATGGGTATAGACGGGGTCCAAAGGAGCCAGTGCACTTTAAATTTCTTCAACTGGGTGTGCTGGTTCCTTCCCTCTGTACATCCTCCTACAGGCAGTTTAGAAAAAAGTGCCCTCAGGAGAGTTTTTCTTAATTTTATTTTAAACTTTAGTTTATTTCGGTATGTTGTTTGGGGGGAAGGAGGGGGCGGTAACCAGCCTTCCGAGGTGCAGAGCCGATTCCCCGCTGCAGGACCACTTTCCTGAGGGGTTGTTTGTTCAGCGGGGCACTGCGCCTTGGCTGTCGCAACCGCTGCACACGCCTAACAGATGCCTGAAGGTGAACGTCGGTGGTGAGTAGAAAGTGTCCCCCAGTTCACAGTGCGGTTTTCATGTGAGTGAGGCATTCGGGTCCCTCCTGGGGGGGATCCGCTATATCCCCTGTGTAAAACCGGCTAGCGGTTGGCTGAACTAAGCATTCATGTAAGGTTACAGCATGTTTTGGAGACATGGCCAGTATAAATATATTCAGTAGCTCCGGTGCCATTACGTGAGGCGGAGCTACATCTGAGCGGGCTCAGTGGCATTTTGGCGCCTTCCACTGCATATGTAGCAGCAGCAGCCTCATACAGCTCCTCTGGACTCTGACACACGCTGGATCACTGGTACCGGGTGTAGTTTAGGTCGAGAGCCGCTATTTGTGCACATTACTTATTCCTAAAAGAAATAGTTGTAAACAAACAGTTTTCACTGATAAAAATACACTGACAGCCTCACTGGGGCTCTCTAGCGTTGGGTGTGCTGGTGCCTTCTCTTCCTCTGTGTCTCCTCTCACATGCAATAGGGCAGGCTTGCTTTGAAAAATGGTCTGTGTTGTATGTGTATTGTTGTGTGTTTCTTTTCATCATGGTAAAACACAAGTTATGCAGTGTGTGTAACACCAGATTCTCCCCACTCTCATGTGGTTCCATTTCATGTGAACAGTGTAGTCAATCCTCATAAAACGTTGAGGAGAATGTAGGGGAGGGTCACGAGCCTTCCTGGCTGGGTGCAATCAAAACTATGATGTCTGAAATGTGATCTCCGCTCACTGCAAATTCCCACAAAACACAAGAACTGCAACAAGCAGTAGCAGAACTAGCTGCCAGGGCTGATGTTCTCCATCCCCGCCTATCTACTGCAGGTCCACAAAAACGTGCTTTACCTGCACTTCTATCAGATGATAATATACAGGATGATGGGGACGATGTGGATCCAATAAGTGGGGATTCCACTCCTACACAGGGTATTGAACTCCTCATTTTAGCTATAAGGGATGTGCTAAAGCTCCCCCTAGAGGATGCTGCAAATCAGCAGTCGTTTTTTTACCTCAAGACAAACTGACTGTCACATTTCCTGATTCTAAAGAATTAGATGATTTATTTAAGCTAGCCTGGAAAAATCCAGATAAGAAATGTCAGGTGTGATAACGGTTTTTGCATACTTTCACCTTTGCCCCTCAGGGCAGAAAGTTCTGGGAAGAATCTCCGGCTGTAGACGTCTCAGTCTCTTGCCTCTCTAAGAAAGTGGTAACCCCGGCTCCGGGCTCCTTTACAGTAAAGAACCCGGGGGAAGAAAAATTGAGAACACACTGAAATCTAGCTACATTGCAGCAGGTATATCTCAAAGACCGGTCATTGCAGGTTGCTGGATGACACATGCAAATTATTCCTGGGCTAATCAAATTCAGGAGGATCTCTCAGGTGACATGACCCTGGTTACTATGGTAACTTTCCTTAAACACATTCAGGACATGGCAAGAGTCCTCTGTGACTCCCTAAAAGAAATTGGCAATATTAATGCTAGGATCACTGCTATGGCTGTGTCAGCACGCAGAGCCATATGGTTGCGTCAGTGGATTGCAGACGCTGACTCCAAATGCAATGTGGAATCTCTTCCCTTTACAGGTGAATGGCTCTTCAGAGGCAAATTAGATGCATGGATCTCCAAAGTTACTGCTGGGAAATCCACGTTTCTTCCCTCGGGGGCTCCACCTGCTAGACGTATCTACCCAACATGGTTTACCCAGTCCTTTTGGTCCACCAGATTTTGATCTAGGGCCAGAGTTGCCTCCAATGCGTCTAGAGGCACCAGAGGTAAACCTGAGAAACCAGCCATTGCCAGCTGTCAGAAACAGAGCACCAGTTCAGCTTCCACAAAAACCTCAGCATGATGGTGCCCACCCACCCTGGGAGGATCTCAAGGTGGGAGCTCGGTTACGTCACTTCAGCCACATCTGGGAAAGTTCCTGCCAGGATGCCTGGGTAAGGGACCTTATTTCTCAGGGTTACAAGCTGGAGTTCAACGGTGCTCCTCCCCAATGATTTTTCAAATCAAGCTTATCAGCTTTGGAAAATATGCGTGTTACACTACTGCTATCCATCACAAAGTTGGTCCAGTCCCAAGTCATTGTTTCAGTACCCCTGCAACAGCAAGGACAAGGTTACTACTCCAGTCTGTTCATAGTTCCAAATCCAGACGAGTCTGCGAGGCCCATTTTGAATCTGAAGAACTTGAATCCTTACCTGAAGGTTTTAAAATTCAAGATGGAATCTTTGAGAACAGTGATCGCAGTCCTGGAACAACAGGAATTCCAAGTGTCCCTAGATATCAAGGACGCCTAACTCCATATCCAAATTTGGCCTCCTCATCAAGCCTATCTGAGGTTCACCCTGCTGAACGGTCACTACCAGTTCCAGGCATTACCATTCGGCCTGTCTACAGCTCCGAGGGTGTTCACGAAGGTGATGGCGGAAATCATGTTCCAGCTCAGAGTCCAGGGGGTCACCCTGGTCCCTTACATGGATGATCTCCTGATAAAAGTGAGTACCATGGAGCTTCTACTGCTCCATATAGATCGCACTATCCACCTTCTGTCACACCACAGGTAGGTCCTCAATCTACAGAAGTCCCACCTGGAACCATCTCAGTGGCTCCTGTTTCTGGGAATGCTACTGGATACTGTAGCGTAGAAAGTGTTCCTCCCAGAGGACAAAGTGAGAACTCTCCAGGAAATGGTTTGCATGGTTCTCCGACCTGCTCGAGTATCCATTCATCTTTTCATAAGATTGTTGGGGAAGATGGTAGCCTCATACAAGGCCTTTCAGTATGGAAGGTTTCATGCCAGACCCTTTCAATTGGACATCCTGAACAAGTGGTCCGGTTCCCATGTTCAGATGCACCGGATGATTCAACTGTCATCCCAGGCAAGGATTTCACTCCTGTGGTGGTTGCAGTCTTCCAATCTCCTGGAACGTCGGCGCTTTGGGATTCAGGATTGGATCTGTGGTATCCCTGTCCCAACAGGGATCCCTGCAAGATTGCACTAGAGACATCAGAGATTCCCTCAGACTATTCAAGATCCTGACAACACAGGGTTAATGGAACAAGAGGGGCACTAGGACCCAGGGTAGGCAGACTCAGCTCTGAAGCAGGAAGGAAAAAGCCTGCTATTACGATATACCCCTGACCAGTGTGAGTAGTGAGCTGAGGAGTTGCAACATGACATGTGTGCAGAGGAGAAAACAGGAGCTGCAGTGTGGAGAGCATGCAGGAGGGCCAGTATGTGGACACACGTGGCACGGAGCAGGAGTGACGCAGCTGCGGTGTTCCCTGAGCAAGACAAGGGGTCAGAGCTGAGTGCGGCAACGCATAGCGTCCACACTAGCGTGACCCAGGTTTAGAGACAGCCATGCAGCGATCGCTTCCACCGAGGCCTACTATGCACAGGCAGCTGCCAAACGGGCAAGACTACAGTGACCAAGGGATACTGTGTCAGGGATCGCGATATCCAGCTGGAGCTGGCAACTGCGGAAGGTACTGGGCATTAGCACTGTCACCATAGAACTGAGCCAGGGATACTGGGCAACAGCATTGTCACCACAGAACTGAGCCAGGGCTATTACAAAGACACATGTCTTCCCTTCTCTCCTTCCATATCTCATATTAACATTGGGTTACCTGCACAAAGGCAGATACTGCTACCCAGCAACGGTGAATGGGACAGTGACTGTGGGTGTAAACCCTATTTACAGAAATAGAGACCTAAATCCCTGTGCACAGGTCGGGTTTTGTTCACCACACACTTGCAAGTGTTAGTAATAAAAGTTATACCATTGCTAGCCTAAAATAGTGATTGGGACATACTAGTATTAATAGCAGTGTTGTGATATGTTATATAAGCTATAGATAAAGTAACTAACTGTTGATGAGACCACTGTACTGAAAGTGTTGTGTTTGTTACAAGTGCAGAAGCATTATTGAAGTGACCTGTTAATTAACCAGGTGTCTGACAGCATAGAGAAATTCAGGGGTTCTCGCCCCAGTGACATAGTACACATGTAGATTGTAACAGTTTTGGAATAATAAAAGACCCTGATCGCATAGCCCTATTGTTACTTGCTCCTTGAGTCCCCAGCAGGTGTCTCTCAACTGCCGGATAACAAGAACTGGGGTTTCCCCGCACCGATAAGGTAAATCGCTCTCACACTCGCCCGGGTGTGTCACAGATTCTCCTTATGACAGATGCCAGTCTGAGAGGATGGGGAACTGTCACCCAAGGGGCGCAGTTCCAGGGCAGGTGGTCTGGCCAAGAGGCCCTACTTCCGATCAACATCCAGGAACTTCGGGCTGTCTACAATGCTCTGATTCAGGCCTCCCTTCTGCTTCGGGGGTCAGGCAATTCAGGTACAGTCGGACAACGCCACGGCTGTTGCGTACATCAGTCAACAAGGAGGGACAAAAAGGGGGGCCTGCATGCGAGAAGTATCAAGATTACTCCTCTGGGTGGAAATAAATGCAAGAGCACTGTCCGCAATCTTTATTCCGGGAGTGGACCACTGGGAAGCATACTTCCTGATTCGTTACGATCTACACCCAGGGGAGTGGGGCCTATACCTTGAGGTATTTCAAAAGATCATCGACAGGTGGGGTTACCCCCAGATCGACATGATGGCGTCTTGCCTCAACAAGAAACTTTGTTGCTATTGTTTGCGAACTAGAGACCCTCAGGCGTGCGCAGTGGATGCACTGACGTCGCCTTGGCTTTACCAGCTGGTCTACATATTTCCTCTGATTCTGTTGATCTCAAAGGTGCTCAAGAGGATCTGACATCAAGGAGTACAAGCAATTCGGCTTGCCCCGGATAGCTTGATACGCAGATCTTCTGGGCATGTCCATACAAGACCCTTGACCTCTGCCAGTAAGAAGGGATCTTCTTCAGCAAGGTCCGTTCGTCTACCCAGACTTACGGCGGCTTCGTTTGATGGCATGGAAGTTGAGCAGAACATCCTAGATCACAAGGGACTTTCCAAAAAGGTAATTGCCACTATGGTGCAAGCCAGGAAACCTGTGACGGCAAAACACTATCATCATATCTGGAGGAGATATGTTTCCTGGTGCAAGGAACGCATATTACCACCTGCTGAAATCCACCTGGGACGGTTCTTACGGTTCTTGCAGGCTGGTGTGGATAAGGGCTTACGCCTGGGTTCCATTGAGGTTCAGATCTCAGCCCTCTCAATTTTCTTTCAGAAGAAATTGACAGTGTTGCCAGAAGTCGAGACTTTCTTGCAAGGAGTACTTCACATTCAACCTCCGTTTTTGCCCCCTGCGGCACCTTGGGATTTGAATGTGGTGTTGGAATTTCTAGAGTCTTCCTGGTTTGAACCTCTGATGATGGTAGAAAACAAGTACCTCATGTGGAAAACATTGATGTTGCTGGCCCTCACTTCTGCTAGACTTGTCTCAGAATTGTGGGCCCTATCATGAAAAAGCCCCTACTTGGTTTTTCACGAGGACAGAGCTGAGCTCAGAACTAGACAGAATTTCCTGCCGAAGGTTGTCTCTGCATTCCATTTGAATCAGCCAATTGTGCTTCTGTCAAGTTCTGGCGCATCTGCTCCTCCAAAGTCGTTGGATGCTGTGCGAGCCTTGAAGATCTACATTAAGAGGATGGCTCAGATCAGAAAGACTGATTCTCTTTTTGTGCTATATGATGCACAGAAAAAGGGTTGCCCTGCTTCTAGGCAGTCCATTGCTCGTTGGATTAGGATGACTATCCAGCAGGCATATGTGTCGGCAGTCTCTGATGGCCAACTCTACAAGATCAGTGGGGTCTTCCTGGGCGGCTGCCCGTGGACTCTCGGCCCTGCAACTGTTCCGAGTGGCTGCCTGGTTGTGGAAGAACATCTTTGTGAAGTTCTACAAGTTTGATACCCTGGCCAAAGTGGATACCCAGTTTGGGCAGGCGGTGCTGCAGATGTCTCCGCACGTTCCCACCCGTTCTGGAAGCTTTGAGACATCCCCATTGTACTAATGTGTCCACAATATCACTTATGGATGATAGAGAAAATAGGATTTTAAATACCTACCGGGAAAACCTTTTCTCGTAGTCCATAAAGGATATTGGGCGCCCGCCTTTGTGCGGTGACTTTCTGCAGGTTCTCTGTTATGTGTTACCTGTTCAGCTGTTGCTGTTTATGTTGCCAACTGTTGCTGGCCAAGTTATGTTATGGTGTGCTGGTGTGTAAATCTCACCACACTTATTGTTATGTTCCTTCTCTCAAGTATGTAATTTCTCCTTCAGTTACTGTTTTACCTATAACTGCCTGTAGGAGGGGGCATAGAGGTGAGGAGCCAGCACACCCAGTTGAAGAAATTTAAAGTGCACTGGCTCCTTTGGACCCCGTCTATAACCATCGTACTAATGTGTCCCCAATATCCCTTATGGACTGCGAGAAAAGGATTTACCAGTAGGTATTTCAAATACTATTTTTTTTAAAACTACTTTGTACCATCATCTATACTGTGGATATTGACATTACGCCTGTCTTGAGAAAGATTCTGTTGGGCGATCGAAATGTTGACACTAATGGCAGTATAAGAACCATGTGAATAAAAATGAACTTCCTAAAAATGGATGAAGTTTATTAGGGAGTGCCCCGTTTCCACATCAGTGGAAAACATCTATATATACACAAGTGGACCTAGAATTTTGGCCCTTTGGGAGCACCTTTGGATATTTTCATGTTGATGAGAGTGTGGGATCTTTTGGAAATATATATATATATATATATATATATATATACCAGATTATCTTTAAGACCCTGCTGAGGGTCTCAAATAGAGGGCACTCACCAATCACTTTCCAAAGATAAAAAGTTTTATTTAGACAATAGAAGTCATCACATACATGTCGACGTTTCGGCTTCGCAGAGCCTTTTTCAAGACCACCACAGGAGACATCTGTTCAGCACGCCAGAGAGCAGTATACTGACATCTGCCTCCCGGGCTCCCTTATATAGCACAAACCCAATTACCTTAATGATTTAATTACCTGATTGCCTGGAGCAGCCCTGTCCCAGTGTTCCATATAATCACTGGAACAGGTAACCATATAGGACATAAATAACAACCGATACTGATGTACTGCAATACAGGACTTTATTAACTACCTGTACTGAAAAGACCGACATGTCACATACTTACAGCACTGTGTTTAAACATCTTAGTGATATTTGGTGGACCCCTTTCTTTGAAAGTAAAGCATTCATAACCTAGAACCAGAAATAACGACACTGAGACTTGAATTTTGGCAGAAAATTGCTAGCTATTTATTTGTCCCTATCCATTAGGAAACCTGTAATAAAGAAATTAATTTAATATGCCGCTCCAGCTGGCATATGGTGGCGGCCCAAAAGAACGGCTCAATTAATCTGAATTAACTTTAAATAACTAACCCTATAAATTTACTAAAACTTACTATAAACCGGTAATAGGTGACAACTCAACCCCCACAGTGACTACCCACCGCTCCTGGGTGCCCTGCCGCTGCCTTCCCGGACGGGTGGTCAAGCGGCCATAAGTCGATGGAGGTGAGTGCACCTAAACCACAACAAACTGTAAAAACACTACAGTTTTCCCTACAATACAAAACTGCCGTTCTTTTCCGCCAATAAATAGCCAACGAAAACAGCCAACAACTTAAAGCCAAAGCCCACGTGCCACAAATTCTTAATACCAGGGCGGGAGGGTGGGAAAGCAAATCACCAAGAGACTTAAGATGGCCTCTCCTTCCCTATATATAGCAAACCCTCCCCCTAAAGAAGGCTGTACTTTCCTCACAGCTAGGTCCACCCCTCTCCAGATGTTTAACTCTTTCCTCTCCTATGCAGTCAATACTCTCTCCTAATGTGTAGAACTCGCGGTATGACCGGAAGCGCATCATATGCGCTCCTCTGGTCACCGCTGTGCGTTCCACTTACATTGACCGGAAGCGAGTCATATGCGCTCCACCGGTAAACACTGTGCGTTCCATCAGTACTTCCGCCTAGGCACACATCGTGTGTCTCATAGAGATGAGCGCCTGAAATTTTTCGGGTTTTGTGTTTTGGTTTTGGGTTCGGTTCCGCGGCCGTGTTTTGGGTTCGACCGCGTTTTGGCAAAACCTCACCGAATTTTTTTTGTCGGATTCGGGTGTGTTTTGGATTCGGGTGTTTTTTTAAAAAAACACTAAAAAACAGCTTAAATCATAGAATTTGGGGGTCATTTTGATCCCATATTATTATTAACCTCAAAAACCATAATTTCCACTCATTTTCAGTCTATTCTGAATACCTCACACCTCTCAATATTATTTTTAGTCCTAAAATTTGCACCAAGGTCGCTGGATGACTAAGCTAAGCGACACTAGTGGCCGACACAAACACCTGGCCCATCTAGGAGTGGCACTGCAGTGTCACGCAGGATGTCCCTTCCAAAAAACCCTCCCCAATCAGCACATGACGCAAAGAAAAAAAGAGGCGCAATGAGGTAGCTGACTGTGTGAGTAAGATAAGCGACCCTAGTGGCCGACACAAACACCGGGCCCATTTAGGAGTGGCACTGCAGTGTCACGCAGGATGTCCCTTCCAAAAAACCCTCCCCAATCAGCACATGACGCAAAGAAAAAAAGAGGCGCAATGAGGTAGCTGACTGTGTGAGTAAGATTAGCGACCCTAGTGGCCGACACAAACACCGGGCCCATTTAGGAGTGGCACTGCAGTGTCACGCAGGATGTCCCTTCCAAAAAACCCTCCCCAATCAGCACATGACGCAAAGAAAAAAAGAGGCGCAATGAGGTAGCTGACTGTGTGAGTAAGATTAGCGACCCTAGTGGCCGACACAAACACCGGGCCCATTTAGGAGTGGCACTGCAGTGTCACGCAGGATGTCCCTTCCAAAAAACCCTCCCCAATCAGCACATGACGCAAAGAAAAAAAGAGGCGCAATGAGGTAGCTGACTGTGTGAGTAAGATTAGCGACCCTAGTGGCCGACACAAACACCGGGCCCATTTAGGAGTGGCACTGCAGTGTCACGCAGGATGTCCCTTCCAAAAAACCCTCCCCAATCAGCACATGACGCAAAGAAAAAAAGAGGCGCAATGAGGTAGCTGACTGTGTGAGTAAGATTAGCGACCCTAGTGGCCGACACAAACACCGGGCCCATTTAGGAGTGGCACTGCAGTGTCACGCAGGATGTCCCTTCCAAAAAACCCTCCCCAATCAGCACATGATGCAAAGAAAAAAAGAGGCGCAATGAGGTAGCTGACTGTGTGAGTAAGATTAGCGACCCTAGTGGCCGACACAAACACCGGGCCCATTTAGGAGTGGCACTGCAGTGTCACGCAGGATGTCCCTTCCAAAAAACCCTCCCCAATCAGCACATGACGCAAAGAAAAAAAGAGGCGCAATGAGGTAGCTGACTGTGTGAGTAAGATTAGCGACCCTAGTGGCCGACACAAACACCGGGCCCATTTAGGAGTGGCACTGCAGTGTCACGCAGGATGTCCCTTCCAAAAAACCCTCCCCAATCAGCACATGACGCAAAGAAAAAAAGAGGCGCAATGAGGTAGCTGACTGTGTGAGTAAGATTAGCGACCCTAGTGGCCGACACAAACACCGGGCCCATTTAGGAGTGGCACTGCAGTGTCACGCAGGATGTCCCTTCCAAAAAACCCTCCCCAATCAGCACATGACGCAAAGAAAAAAAGAGGCGCAATGAGGTAGCTGACTGTGTGAGTAAGATTAGTGACCCTAGTGGCCGACACAAACACCGGGCCCATTTAGGAGTGGCACTGCAGTGTCAGGCAGGATGTCCCTTCCAAAAAACCCTCCCCAAACAGCACATGACGCAAAGAAAGATAAAAGAAAAAAGAGGTGCAAGATGGAATTGTCCTTGGGCCCTCCCACCCACCCTTATGTTGTATAAACAAAACAGGACATGCACACTTTAACCAACCCATCATTTCAGTGACAGGGTCTGCCACACGACTGTGACTGATATGACGGGTTGGTTTGGACCCCCCCCCAAAAAAGAAGCAATTAATCTCTCCTTGCACAAACTGGCTCTACAGAGGCAAGATGTCCACCTCATCATCACCCTCCGATATATCACCGTGTACATCCCCCTCCTCACAGATTATCAATTCGTCCCCACTGGAATCCACCATCTCAGCTCCCTGTGTACTTTGTGGAAGCAATTGCTGCTGGTCAATGTCTCCGCGGAGGAATTGATTATAATTCATTTTAATGAACATCATCTTCTCCACATTTTCTGGATGTAACCTCGTACGCCGATTGCTGACAAGGTGAGCGGCGGCACTAAACACTCTTTCGGAGTACACACTTGTGGGAGGGCAACTTAGGTAGAATAAAGCCAGTTTGTGCAATGGCCTCCAAATTGCCTCTTTTTCCTGCCAGTATAAGTATGGACTGTGTGACGTGCCTACTTGGATGCGGTCACTCATATAATCCTCCACCATTCTTTCAATGGTGAGAGAATCATATGCAGTGACAGTAGACGACATGTCCGTAATCGTTGTCAGGTCCTTCAGTCCGGACCAGATGTCAGCATCAGCAGTCGCTCCAGACTGCCCTGCATCACCGCCAGCGGGTGGGCTCGGAATTCTGAGCCTTTTCCTCGCACCCCCAGTTGCGGGAGAATGTGAAGGAGGAGATGTTGACAGGTCGCATTCCGCTTGACTTGACAATTTTCTCACCAGCAGGTCTTTCAACCCCAGCAGACTTGTGTCTGCCGGAAAGAGAGATCCAAGGTAGGCTTTAAATCTAGGATCGAGCACGGTGGCCAAAATGTAGTGCTCTGATTTCAACAGATTGACCACCCGTGAATCCTTGTTAAGCGAATTAAGGGCTCCATCCACAAGTCCCACATGCCTAGCGGAATCGCTCCGTGTTAGCTCCTCCTTCAATGTCTCCAGCTTCTTCTGCAAAAGCCTGATGAGGGGAATGACCTGACTCAGGCTGGCAGTGTCTGAACTGACTTCACGTGTGGCAAGTTCAAAGGGCATCAGAACCTTGCACAACGTTGAAATCATTCTCCACTGCGCTTGAGACAGGTGCATTCCACCTCCTATATCGTGCTCAATTGTATAGGCTTGAATGGCCTTTTGCTGCTCCTCCAACCTCTGAAGCATATAGAGGGTTGAATTCCACCTCGTTACCACTTCTTGCTTCAGATGATGGCAGGGCAGGTTCAGTAGTTTTTGGTGGTGCTCCAGTCTTCTGTACGTGGTGCCTGTACGCCGAAAGTGTCCCGCAATTTTTCTGGCCACCGACAGCATCTCTTGCACGCCCCTGTCGTTTTTTAAATAATTCTGCACCACCAAATTCAAGGTATGTGCAAAACATGGGACGTGCTGGAATTTGCCCATATTTAATGCACACACAATATTGCTGGCGTTGTCCGATGCCACAAATCCACAGGAGAGTCCAATTGGGGTAAGCCATTCCGCGATGATCTTCCTCAGTTGCCGTAAGAGGTTTTCAGCTGTGTGCGTATTCTGGAAACCGGTGATACAAAGCGTAGCCTGCCTAGGAAATAGTTGGCGTTTGCGAGATGCTGCTACTGGTGCCGCCGCTGCTGTTCTTGCGGCGGGAGTCCATACATCTACCCAGTGGGCTGTCACAGTCATATAGTCCTGACCCTGCCCTGCTCCACTTGTCCACATGTCCGTGGTTAAGTGGACATTGGGTACAACTGCATTTTTTAGGACACTGGTGAGTCTTTTTCTGAGGTCCGTGTACATTCTCGGTATCGCCTGCCTAGAGAAGTGGAACCTAGATGGTATTTGGTAACGGGGGCACACTGCCTCAATAAATTGTCTAGTTCCCTGTGAACTAACGGCGGATACCGGACGCACGTCTAACACCAACATAGTTGTCAAGGCCTCAGTTATCCGCTTTGCAGCAGGATGACTGCTGTGATATTTCATCTTCCTCGCAAAGGACTGTTGAACAGTCAATTGCTTACTGGAAGTAGTACAAGTGGGCTTACGACTTCCCCTCTGGGATGACCATCGACTCCCAGCAGCAACAACAGCAGCGCCAGCAGCAGTAGGCGTTACACGCAAGGATGCATCGGAGGAATCCCAGGCAGGAGAGGACTCGTCAGAATTGCCAGTGACATTGCCTGCAGGACTATTGGCATTCCTGGGGAAGGAGGAAATTGACACTGAGGGAGTTGGTGGGGTGGTTTGCGTGAGCTTGGTTACAAGAGGAAGGGATTTACTGGTCAGTGGACTGCTTCCGCTGTCACCCAAAGTTTTTGAACTTGTCACTGACTTATTATGAATGCGCTGCAGGTGACGTATAAGGGAGGATGTTCCGAGGTGGTTAACGTCCTTACCCCTACTTATTACAGCTTGACAAAGGGAACACACGGCTTGACACCTGTTGTCCGCATTTCTGTTGAAATAGTTCCACACCGAAGAGCTGATTTTTTTGGTATTTTCGCCAGGCATGTCAACGGCCATATTCCTCCCACGGACAACAGGTGTCTCCCCGGGTGCCTGACTTAAACAAACCACCTCACCATCAGAATCCTCCTGGTCAATTTCCTCCCCAGCGCCAGCAACACCCATATCCTCCTCATCCTGGTGTACTTCAACACTGACATCTTCAATCTGACTATCAGGAACTGGACTGCGGGTGCTCCTTCCAGCACTTGCAGGGGGCGTGCAAATGGTGGAAGGCGCATGCTCTTCACGTCCAGTGTTGGGAAGGTCAGGCATCGCAACCGACACAATTGGACTCTCCTTGTGGATTTGGGATTTCGAAGAACGCACAGTTCTTTGCGGTGCTACTGCTTTTGCCAGCTTGAGTCTTTTCATTTTTCTAGCGAGAGGCTGAGTGCCTCCATCCTCATGTGAAGCTGAACCACTAGCCATGAACATAGGCCAGGGCCTCAGCCGTTCCTTGCCACTCCGTGTGGTAAATGGCATATTGGCAAGTTTACGCTTCTCCTCCGACAATTTTATTTTAGGTTTTGGAGTCCTTTTTTTACTGATATTTGGTGTTTTGGATTTGACATGCTCTGTACTATGACATTGGGCATCGGCCTTGGCAGACGACGTTGCTGGCATTTCATCGTCTCGGCCATGACTAGTGGCAGCAGCTTCAGCACGAGGTGGAAGTGGATCTTGATCTTTCCCTAATTTTGGAACCTCAACATTTTTGTTCTCCATATTTTAATAGGCACAACTAAAAGGCACCTCAGGTAAACAATGGAGATGGATGGATACTAGTATACAATTATGGACGGACTGCCGAGTGCCGACACAGAGGTAGCTACAGCCGTGAACTACCGTACTGTGTCTGCTGCTAATATAGACTGGTTGATAAAGAGATGTCGTAGTATGTATGTATGAAGAAGAAAGAAAAAAAAAACACGGGTAGGTGGTATACAATTATGGACGGACTGCCGAGTGCCGACACAGAGGTAGCTACAGCCGTGAACTGCCGTACTGTGTCTGCTGCTAATATAGACTGGTTGATAAAGAGATGTCGTAGTATGTATGTATGAAGAAGAAAGAAAAAAAAACCACGGGTAGGTGGTATACAATTATGGACGGACTGCCGAGTGCCGACACAGAGGTAGCCACAGCCGTGAACTACCGTACTGTACTGTGTCTGCTGCTAATATAGACTGGTTGATAAAGAGATGTCGTAGTATGTATGTATGAAGAAGAAAGAAAAAAAAACCACGGTTAGGTGGTATACAATTATGGACGGACTGCCGAGTGCCGACACAGAGGTAGCCACAGCCGTGAACTACCGTACTGTACTGTGTCTGCTGCTAATATAGACTGGTTGATAAAGAGATGTCGTAGTATGTATGTATAAAGAAGAAAGAAAAAAAAACCACGGTTAGGTGGTATACAATTATGGACGGACTGCCGAGTGCCGACACAGAGGTAGCCACAGCCGTGAACTACCGTACTGTACTGTGTCTGCTGCTAATATAGACTGGTTGATAAAGAGATGTAGTAGTATGTATGTATTAAGAAGAAAGAAAAAAAAACCACGGGTAGGTGGTATACAATTATGGATGGACTGCCGAGTGCCGACACAGAGGTAGCTACAGCCGTGAACTACCGTACTGTGTCTGCTGCGACTGGATGATAAATAATGATATAAAAAATATATATATATCACTACTGCAGCCGGACAGGTATATATATTATATAATGACGGACCTGCTGGACACTGTCTGTCAGCAGAATGAGTTTTTTATAGAATAAAAAAAAAACACCACACAAGTGAAGTCACACGACGAGTGTTTAACTTTTTCAGGCAATCACAATATAGTATACTACTAACTATACTGGTGGTCAGTGTGGTCAGGTCACTGGTCAGTCACACTGGCAGTGGCACTCCTGCAGCAAAAGTGTGCACTGTTTAATTTTAATATAATATGTACTCCTGGCTCCTGCTATAACCTATAACTGGCACTGCAGTGCTCCCCAGTCTCCCCCACAATTATAAGCTGTGTGAGCTGAGCACAGTCAGATATATAATATATACATAGATGATGCAGCACACTGGGCTGAGCAGTGCACACAGATATGGTATGTGACTGTCTTGTACTCCTGGCTCCTGCTATAACCTATAACTGGCACTGCAGTGCTCCCAGTCTCCCCCACAATTATAAGCTGTGTGAGCTGAGCACAGTCAGATATATAATATATACATAGATGATGCAGGCATGCAGCACACTGGGCTGAGCAGTGCACACAGATATGGTATGTGACTGAGTCACTGTGTGTACCGTTTTTTTCAGGCAGAGAACGGATATATTAAATAAAACAACTGCACTGCTGGTGGTCACTGTGGTCAGTCACTAAACTCTGCACTCTCTTCTACAGTATCAGCCTCAGGTCAATCTCTCTCTCTCTCTCTCTCTCCTAATCTAAATGGAGAGGACGCCAGCCACGTCCTCTCCCTATCAATCTCAATGCACGTGTGAAAATGGCGGCGACGCGCGGCTCCTTATATAGAATCCGAGTCTCGCGAGAATCCGACAGCGTCATGATGACGTTCGGGCGCGCTCGGGTTAACCGAGCAAGGCGGGAAGATCCGAGTCGCTCGGACCCGTGAAAAAAAACATGAAGTTCGTGCGGGTTCGGATTCAGAGAAACCGAACCCGCTCATCTCTAGTGTCTCATAGGGGAAAATTAAACATAGTCATCATCTTCATATTTTAAGCTAATGGTTATACTCATGAATCATAGTCTGACACATTAGACCCGCCATCACATAGGCTGCGGTCTCATAGACTAACTATATATAGGAGCCCGGAAGACAATGCACACATAGCCCCTTTATAAATATACCAGTGCATCAGAAAACCTGTCATGCTGATGCACAATGGTAAATACCTACATAGAAGAAAAAAACAACAAAAAAGAAAACAAACAACAAACAAAGGTTTAAAATTGCATAGAGAAAAGAATATTACTGTTTCTAAATATTCAATTATTTATAATAGACACTTCTTGCTAAGACTATATCAGGATCGAAAACAATCCCCGTCTAATGTATGAGGATCTTTAGTGGATTATTTTCATTGAGTCCACGAGGTGTGATGGTGTCCAGTCTGTATATCCATTGTGACTCAAGTTTTTTTAACGCTAGGACCCTATCACCACCTCTTGTTAATTCTGGTACCTGATGGATGATGATACACCGCAGAGTTGAAACCTGATGATTATGAAGAAGAAAATGTTTGGCAACAGGTTTATCAGTAGTATTTGTCTGGATCGCAGCTCTAATTGAGTAACGGTGGTTTGCCATTCTATCCCTGAATGGTCTACTCGTCATACCCGTGTAGTAAAGACCACACGGGCATATTATCACATAGATGACGAAGGCACTCATACAGGATAGGTTATAACGGATACAAATTTTCGTACCGTTATGTGGATGCCGGAATTCCTTACCACTCAACATCGAGTTACAGGTGGTACAACCTTTGCACTTGAAACAACCCGTCCTGCCAGACCTTAGCCAGTGCGTTGGCGCATGTGTCGGCTGCATAGTTGGACGCATCAATAATTGACGTAAGTTGGGTCCCCTCCGGTATGCACTCATTGGAGGTTTGGTGCCACAGAGCCCAAGCTGGGGATCAGTCGTCAGTAATGGCCAATGCTGACCATAGATGTTTCTTGCTGTGCATGAGGTGTGATCATATGTACTAACATGTACAATTCGATTGTCCTTCTTTGATTTTGCAACATTATCAATCGGGTGTTTAAAGCGATGACGTGCTTTTTTAATGCATCTATTCAATGTTGTAAGTGAGTACCCTCTCTGGAGGAACCTGGATTTCATCTCCTCTATTTGTATTTCAGCAAGTTCATCTGTGGAGTTTATCCTCAGTACACGCAGGAATTGGGATATTGGCAAGCTTTCCTTGAGCATAGGTGTATGCTGGCTTGTGCCCTGTAAGATGGTATTGCGATCCGTTGTCTTGCGGTATAGCGTAGTATCAAGTTTCCCACCATTCCGCCATAACGTCACATCAAGAAAGGTTATTGTAGTTATATCAATCGTATAGGTGAATCTGATGGGTCCCTCAATGCCATTAAGGTTATCAATCATAGCTACCAGCTCGTCCCTAGTACCTGACCAGAGCAAAAAGATATCATCGATAAACCTCATATATCTTAGCAATCTATGTCCACATTGTGAAAATATATATTTATGCTCTTTTCTCTATGCAATTTTAAACCTTTGTTTGTTGTTTGTTTTCTTTTTTGTTGTTTTTTTCTTCTATGTAGGTATTTACCATTGTGCATCAGCATGACAGGTTTTCTGATGCACTGGTATATTTGTATGTATATACTCCTAAAGGGACTATGTGTGCATTGTCTTACGGGCTCCTATATATAGTTAGTCTATGAGACCGCAGCCTATGTGATGGCGGGTCTAATGTGTCAGACTATGATTCATGAGTATAACCATTAGCTTAAAATATGAAGATGATGACTATGTTTAATTTTCCCCTATGAGACACACGATGTGTGCCTAGGCGGAAGTACTGATGGAACGCACAGTGTTTACCGGTGGAGCGCATATGACGCGCTTCCGGTCAATGTTAGTGGAACGCACAGCGGTGACCAGAGGAACGCATATGATGCGCTTCCGGTCATACCGCGAGTTCTACACATTAAACACAGTGCTGTAAGTATGTGACATGTCGGTCTTTTCAGTACAGGTAGTTAATAAAGTCCTGTATTGCAGTACATCAGTATCGGTTGTTATTTATGTCCTATATGGTTACCTGTTCCAGTGATTATATGGAACACTGGGACAGGGCTGCTCCAGGCAATCAGGTAATTAAATCATTAAGGTAATTGGGTTTGTGTTATATAAGGGAGCCCGGGAGGCAGATGTCAGTATACTGCTCTCTGGCGTGCTGAACAGATGTCTCCTGTGGTGGTCTTGAAAAAGGCTCTGCGAAGCCGAAACGTCGACATGTATGTGATGACTTCAATGGTCTAAATAAAACTTTTTATCTTTGGAAAGTGATTGATGAGTGCCCTCTATTTGAGACCCTCAGCAGGGTCTTGAAGATAATCTGGTATATGTGGAAGTCTATACAGGCCTCCTTGTGGAGCACCCCACTGATGACTGTGATATAGCTGTGAGTGCGGACCTATACAATGCAATATATATATATATATATATATATATATATCTCAATTCAATCAATGTCCCTGGCACTCCGGACTTAAGCATGGCCTGCTCCGGTGCCCTCCTCTCAGATTTGCATCCGTAAATAGCGTCCTTGATGCGGGCGGCACTCAGAGACTTGCAAAATAATATCCTTGGTGAACAAAAGCCCCACAGGGCAAATTTATTGTGACGTTTCGGGGTGCTTGGCCCCTTCCTCAAACAACTCAAAACAGTGAACATTTGTGCAATATATAAACAAAAAATCAATCTTACCCTCCCTCTGTGCAGTGTGTCCCAGGCGCTCCCGGCCGCCGTCCCGTAGTGGCGCTTCCGGCCGCGGGTCTCACGTCGCGGCAGAAGTGACGTCACACGTCCGGCCCCGGTTGCCTAGGAAACACACTGAAACAACAACACAGTGTGATGAGCAGCGTATCTGGCCGCAAATACAAATATCATAAACATTAGTGCTGTTTCCAGCTTAAAATCAAATAAAGTGCATTGTGCAATATATACATACATTCTAATTTACTAAAATCAAAACATATATTAATAAAACAAAGTGCAATTGTGCGAGTCTCCTATATTCTATCCAAAATGAGGATATAGTTGAAATTACCTCCTAAATATAGTGGGTATACATACAGTAGCAGATCTTGCCACGGGCAAGCAGGACTTTTGCCCGGGGCGTCGCCTTCCGGAGGGCGCAGGGCGCCCTCCGGAGGGCGCCACACCAGGGCAAGATCCGCTGCTGCTGTGCTCCCCGCTGCCCGTTTCCCCCGTGAAGAGAAACTAGACGCGTACGCAACGCGTCTAGTTTCCCTTCGTGGAGAGGACCTTTGCTGTGCGGTGTGCGATGACGTCATCGCACACCGCACATCATTTCAGTCTGTACAGGGGGCGTAAATGACCACTCCCCCTGTACGTAGCCACGCCCTCTATTGTCGCCCGGGGCACACAGCGCCCAAGAACCGGCCCTGTATACATAACATATATATACCACTTTATTCAGGAGGTAATTTCAACTATATCCTCATTTTGGATAGAATATAGGAGACTCGCACCATTGGACTTTGTTTTATGAATATATGTTTCGATTTTAGCAAATTAGAATGTACATGAACTATTTTGATGTCTTATTGTCACTGAGATATGTATATATTGCACAATGCATTTTATTTGATTTTAAGCTGGAAACAGCACTAATGTTTATGATATTTGTATTTGCTGCCAGATATGCTGCTCATCACACTGTGTTGTTGTTACAGTGTGTTTCCTAGGCAACCGGGGCCGGACGTGTGATGTCACTACCGCCGCGACGTGAGACCCGTGTCCGGAAGCGCCACTATGGGATGGCGGCCGGGAGCGCCTGGGACACACTGCACAGAGGGAGGGTAAGATGATTTTTTGTTTATATATTGCACAAATGTTCACTGTTTTGAGTTCTCTGAGGAAGGGACCAAGCACCCCGAAACGTCACAATAAATTTGCCCTGAGGGGCTTTTGTTCACCAAGGATATTATTTTGCAAGTCTCTGAGTGCCGCCCGCATCAAGGACGCTATATATATATATATATTTATATATATATATATTTATATAAATATATAAAATAAAGTCCGTGGTAAGCGTCTGTCTGTTCATTCGGGCTTATCTCGGGAACTGCTGGATGGATTTGGATGTGGGTTTCACCATTTTATAGAGCATTTGTCAAGGAAGGTTTAGGTGTATGAAACAATCTATGAAAAAAGTGAGCTGAGCAGTGATGAATTTAGTAAGAGTGACAATTTCAGTAAGAGAAGAATGGTAATGCACAAAGTGGCCGGGAGTGGTACTGCAGTAAAGTAGCTGGAGTTCTCTGTCCCTCCTTCCTCTCATAGAAGGCTTCAGGAAATCACAGCTCATCCTTAACATATATTCTCGCACCATCTCTCCTTAATGCTCCTCCCTCTCCTGCTTCGGCCTCCCCAAGTGTGCCTCTGACCAGGGGCTTATTGCTCACAATGCTCATAAGAGAAGGTTCTTGGTGGGCCGGTGTGCATGTTGGGCCTGTTTTTTTTGTTGACATGTGAGGGGTGGTGCTGCTGTCATGGTTACACGGTATACCTCTGGTGCTGCCCATGTGAGGCCACTTCTACAAATTTTTCCAGGTCCACTTTTAGGTCCCAAACTGTCTCTGCCTCTTAACCGCCTCACCATGAGTTCCTCTGCCTCCTACCTCCCTATGTGCATCTATCATCTCCCTTCCCCGCATGTACCTCTGTACCATGTCTCACCAAGCATGCCTCTGCCCCTTGCTCCTCCATGAGTACCTCTGCCTCCTACTTCCCTATGTGCATCTATCATCTTCCCTTCCCATATGTACCTCTGACACCCCCATCCCCATGAAAGCCCCTGGAAACTGCCTCACCATTTGTGCCTCTGCCCCTGCTCCCCATATGTGCCTCTTCCTCCCCATGTGTTGCTCTGCCCTCCTCTTCGAACTTGGATCTGTGATGCAGGCAGAAGACATCTTTTTTTGTTCAGATGTCTCCTGCATCATTAACAAATTTTTGCATTGCTGCTACATCCAAAGACACAGCAATGATGCAAATATCTTCATATTTTGAATCAGGCCCTGATTCATTGAGCATTAAGCTATACGATAGATATAGATGTTACCTCATACATCATTGCTGCAACCAGGTTTCATGAGGCTCTGCAAGCATCAGGCATCTTTTTTGCTGTTTTTTTGCTGTTCTTAGTTGCAATGCGATGCAGCTACAGTAGAACATACTTAGCAGGATACTGTGCTGATTATTTCATATGCCCCACTTGTATAGCTGTATGCGACTGAGTCTCTGAATCTGGGTTGGAAGGGCTATAATGTAGCAGCTGCAGCTTTTTTCTAATACGAGTCCGATTGGGCACCGTATACAGATTCAGTCACATACAATATACAGGTGTTGCATATCAAATTAATCAACACGGTCTCCTGGTGCATCCCAATTATATTGGGTTGCAACTAAGGGGGTATTCAATTAGGTGCAAAGAAACATCAGAAACAAAAAATGAAAGTTTTTAGTTTTTTTCCTGATATTTTTTTTTCTGGCTACCCAAATTGGTCTACTGAAAAAAAATACTAAAAAAAAAAAATCAATTTTCTCCTGAAAAGGAATCTTCTGAATACCAATACCAATACCAATGAATTGTGCACCAGCTGGTGGCCACGCATACGGAGGACATGAGCTGGGAAGCAAATAGCATAAGCTATCACTCTGTTTGCATCTTTTTGCTGGAATGGGCTTTTATCAAACTGGAGTATATTGCTAAATATCCATGTAACTGTACAATATCACATTGCAAATATAATCAAAAACCATTAATCACATTGTATTAAAGATGCGGATTGAGATGAATAGGTCCCTTAGCCTCCTATAGCTTATGTAATATGTACAGTGCCTTGCTAAAGTATTTACCCCCCTTGGCTTTTTACCTATTTTGTTACATTACATTACAGTTCTGGTGCAACCAATTACCTTCAGAAGTCACATAATTAGTGAAATGAAGTCCACCTGTGTGCAATCTAAGTGTTACTTGATCTATAATTATAAACACACCTATCTGAAAGGCCCCAGGGGATGCAACACCACTAAGCAAGAGGCATCACACCATGAAGACCAAGGATCTCTCCAAACAAGTCAGGGACAAAGTTGTTGAGAAGTACAAGTCAGGGTTGGGTTATAAAAAAATATCCAAATCTTTGATGATCCCCCGGAGCATAATCAAATCCATCATCTTCAAATGGAAAGAACATGGTACCACAACAAACCTGCCAAGAGAGGGCCAACAAAACTCACAGACCGGGCAAGGAGGGCATTAATCAGAGAGGCAGCACAGAGACCAAAGGAAACCCTGAAGGAGCTGCAGTGTTTCACAGCAGAGACTGGTGTATCTGCGCATGTGACCCCAATAAGCCATACACTCCATAGAGCTGGGCTTTATGAAATAGTGGCCAGAAAAAAGCCATTACTAAGTGTTAAAAATAAGAAGGCATGGTTTGAGTTTGCCAAAAGGCATGTGGACGACTCCCCAAATGTAAGGAGGAAGGTGCTCTGGTCAGATGAGATTAAAATGTAACTTTTTGGCCCCAAGGAAAACACTATGTCTGGCGCAAAGCCAGCACATCCCATCACCCCAAGAACACCATCCCCACAGTAAAACATAGTGGTAGCATCATGCTGTGGGTATGTTTTTCAGCAGCAGGGACTGGGAAACCGTTTCGAGTTGAGGGGAAGATGGATGGTGCTAAATACAGGGATATTCTTGAGCAAAACCTGTTTCAGTCTGCCTGTGATATGAGACTGGGACGGAAAATCACTTTCCAGTAGGACAATGACTGGAAGCATACTACTAAAGCAACACTCGAGGGGTTTAAGGGGAAACATTTAACTGTGTTGGAATGGCCTAGTCAAAGCCCAGATATCGATAAAAATTAGAATCTGTGGTCAGACTTGAAGATTGCTGTTCACAAGCTGAAAACATCCAATATGAAGGAGCTGGAGCAGTTTTGCCTTGAGGAAGGGCAAAAATCCTAGTCGCAAGATGTGGCAAGCTCATAGAGACTTATAGAAAGCGACTTGCAGCTGTAATTGCCGCAAAAGGTGGCTCTACAAATTACTGACTTTAGGGGGGTGAATAGTTATACATGCTGAAGTTTTCTGTTATTTTGTCCTATTTGTTGTTTGCTTCACAATTATTATTATTATTATTTTAAATCTTAAAAGTTGTAGGCATGTCCTGTGAATGAAATGATGCAAACCTTCAAACAATCCATTTTAATTCCAGGTTGTGAGGCAACAAAACATAAAAAATGCAGAGGGGGTGAATACTTCAGCAAGGCACTGTACAGTATATGCTATATTTTAATTTCCAGAATGTGTACTTGCACAGCCTGATGGCTGTGAATATGTAGAAGTCAAGCCAGGTCCAGTTCATGCAACAAAGTGATAGCATAGTTAAACTGAGTCCTTTCTACACATGAGTCAGGGGCGGAACTACTGGCGGGGCAGGCAGTGCATTGCACTGGGGCCCCGCCGCACTGAAGGGCCCACAGCCGCCGGCCGGCATTTAGAACAGATTGACATGCGGACGAACGTCCGCATGTCAATCTGCGGTCTCCTCTCCCTCCCTGCTGTGGTGCCGTTCGTGAGCTCTGATTGGCTCACGAACGGCACTTCCTTCATTAGACCGGCCGGGGGAGAGCCAGGAGGGACACAGGAGAGACGCGCGATGCGCTCGTGTCCCTCCAACACATAGAGGGGGGAGGGGGGGCCGGGGGAGCAGGCACTGCGGCATATACCTGGCACTGGGGGGACATATACCTGGCACTGGGGACATATACCTTGCACTGGGGACATATA
The DNA here is from genome assembly GCF_028390025.1 of Pseudophryne corroboree. Classification (NCBI taxonomy): domain Eukaryota; kingdom Metazoa; phylum Chordata; class Amphibia; order Anura; family Myobatrachidae; genus Pseudophryne; species Pseudophryne corroboree. The sequence goes on along the minus strand of NC_086452.1, from coordinate 234,812,198 downwards.
CCTTGCACTGGGGGGGCATATACCCGGCACTGAGGGCATGTACCTGGCACTGGGGGGGCATATACCCGGCACTGGGGGGGGGGCATATACCTGGCACTGGGGGCATGTACCTGGCACTGGGGGCATATACCTGGCACTGGGGGGGGGGCATATACCTGGCACTGGGGGGGAGGCATATACCCAGCACTGGAGGCATATACCTGGCACTGGGGGGGAAGCAGGCACTGGGGGGGAATATCTGGCACTGGGGGCATATACCCGGCATTGGGGGGGCATATACCCGGCACTGGGGGCATATACCCGGCACTGGGGGCATATACCTGGCACTGGGGGGGGAAGCAGGCACTGGGGGGGAATATCTGGCACTGGGGGCATATACCTGGCACTGGGAGCATATAACTGGCACTGGGGAAGCATGTACCTGGCACTGGGGCATATACCTGGCACTGGGGGCATATACCTGGCACTGGGGGGGAATATCTGGCACTGTGGGAGAATATCTGGCACTGGGGGGGCATATACCCGGCACTGGGGGCATATACCCGGCACTGGGGGCATATACCTGGCACTGGGGGGGAAGCAGGCACTGGGGGGAATATCTGGCACTGGGGGCATATACCTGGCACTGGGGGCATATAACTGGCACTGGGGGGGCATGTACCTGGCACTGGGGGGGCATGTACCTGGCACTGGGGGCATATACCTGGCACTGGGGGGGAATATCTGGCACTGTGGGAGAATATCTGGCACTGGGTGCATATACCTGGCACTGTGGGGGAATATCTGGCACTGGGAGCATATGTGGCACTGGGAGCACGGCCCTAGCAACAAGCACTACCCACTAGCAACGAGCATGACACCCAGTGCATGAAACCCCTGGCAACGAGCATGACATCCTGGCACCGTGCATGGAACCAAGTGCATGAAACCCCTGGCAACAAGCAGGTAATTTAAAAGTAATTGGAAGCCTTACTGTAGAACTTAATGTGTAATGGGCATTACGGTGTGTGGCATAATGTATCACGGACATTGCGGTGTGTGTCATAATGTTTCAGGCATTACGGTGTGTTGTATACTATATCACGGGCATTGTGGTATGTGGTATAATGTCTCAGGATCATTGTGGCGTGTGTCATACCGTGTCACAGACATTGTATGTGCTATAATGTATCAGGGGCATTGGAGTGTGTAGCATAATGTATAACGGGCAATGCGGCGCACGCATTTTTCTACCTTTGCTAGTGCCAATTACGGGGTGTATGGGGGGGGGGGGGGGGCGCCGAAGGATTTTTTGGCTTGGGGGAGAAAAATTTCTAGTTACGCCACTGGTCACAATGACTCATTGTATGTCATGCCGCAGCCGCACACCAGCGCTCCCGTGACCCGCCCGTCATAAGGAACGATTCTGGCCACCCGCACACGAAGGAGGGAGGTGGGTCCGTCCCTCCCTCCCTCATATACAAACAGGTCACAGTCTCTCAGTGAAGGAGAGAGCCGCAGCAGCGCTTTGTTACTGGTGGAGGCGCTGCTGCTGCTGCTCCTCTGCTTCACTATAGGCTGTCTCTGAGAACAGCCTATAGGGAAGCAGAGGGGCAGCAGCAGCAGCGCCTCCACCAGTAACACAGCGCTGCTGCGGCTCCCTCCTTCACCTCCCTCCTCCTTCTTCTCTACTGCCCGGGAAGCTGCACCGAGGAGCCTGAGCCAACAGAGAGGGTAAGTATAATTCTTCCTTCCTTCCTTCTTTCTTTCTTTCTTTCTTTCTTTCTTTCTTTCTTTCTTTCTTTCTTTCTTTCTTTCTTTCTTTCTTTCTTTCTCTTTCTTTTTTTATTTGTTGGGACTGCCTGCCGCAATGTGTAAAAAGGGGGGACTGCCTGCCGCTATGTATAAAAATGGGGAATCTGCATGCCGCAATGTAAAAATGGGGAATCTGCCTGCCGCAATGTAAAAATGGGGAATCTGCCTGCCGCAATGTAAAAATGGGGAATCTGCCTGCCGCAATGTGTAAAAATGGGGAATCTGCCTGCCGCAATGTAAAAATGGGGAATCTGCCTGCCGCAATGTGTAAAAATGGGGAATCTGCCTGCCGCTATGTATAAAAATGGGGAATCTGCCTGCCGCTATGTATAAAAATGGGGAATCTGCCTGCCGCTATGTATAAAAATGGGGAATCTGCCTGCCGCTATGTATAAAAATGGGGAATCTGCCTGCCGCTATGTGTAAAAAGGTAGAATCTGCCTGCCGTAATGTGTAAAAAGGGCACGCTATCTGCCGTTATGTGTAAAAGTGTATGGTGTCTGCCGTAATGTGTAAAATGGGGACGCTGTCTGCCGTAATGTGTAAAATGGGGACGCTGTCTGCCGTAATGTGTAAAAAGTGCACGCTGTCTGCCGCTATGTGTAACGAGGGCACGCTGTCTGCCGCTATGTGTAACGAGGGCACGCTGTCTGCCATTGTGTAAAAAGTGTATGCTGTCTGCCGCTATGTGTAACGAGGGCACGCTGTCTGCCGTTATGTGTAAAAAGTGCACGCTGTCTGCCGTTATGTGTAAAAATGGGGAATCTGCCTGCCGCAATGTAAAAATGGGGAATCTGCCTGCCGCAATGTGTAAAAATGGGGAATCTGCCTGCCGCTATGTATAAAAATGGGGAATCTGCCTGCCGCTATGTATAAAAATGGGGAATCTGCCTGCCGCTATGTATAAAAATGGGGAATCTGCCTGCCGCTATGTATAAAAATGGGGAATCTGCCTGCCGCTATGTGTAAAAAGGTAGAATCTGCCTGCCGTAATGTGTAAAAAGGGCACGCTATCTGCCGTTATGTGTAAAAGTGTATGGTGTCTGCCGTAATGTGTAAAATGGGGACGCTGTCTGCCGTAATGTGTAAAATGGGGACGCTGTCTGCCGTAATGTGTAAAAAGTGCACGCTGTCTGCCGCTATGTGTAACGAGGGCACGCTGTCTGCCGCTATGTGTAACGAGGGCACGCTGTCTGCCATTGTGTAAAAAGTGTATGCTGTCTGCCGCTATGTGTAACGAGGGCACGCTGTCTGCCGTTATGTGTAAAAAGTGCACGCTGTCTGCCGTTATGTGTAAAAAGGGGAATCTGTTAGCTGTAAGGAGTAAAAGGGTCTCTACCTGGTGTAGTGGTGCTACTGTGCGGCGTAATTTGAAGAATGGAGACTACTGTGCACCGTTTTATGAATTGGTATTATTTTGTGGACACACCCCTTCCCCACGAAGCCACGCCACTATGTATTTTTGCGCGCCTACGGCGCGCACTGCCCATGGGGTGGACTTGGATGGGATGGGGGGGGGGGGGGCCCAAAGCATTTTGTTGCACCTGGGCCCACCGCTTGCTTGTTCCGCCACTGACATGAGTGTTCATGGTGTGTCAGAAGCAAACACACCTCAGTAGGTGTAAGAGTTAAGCTGTAACAGTACTACTGGCTAGATAAGTGGTCACTAATATTAATTACCAGTTACTAGCAAATTAGGGGTTTTCTTTGTGAATAACAGAGATGTGCACTGAACCTGTGTTTTGGTTTTGGTTCTAATTCATTATCGTCTTTTTGCAAAACAACCATCAAGTGTTTTGGTTTGAATTCGCTTTTTGGTTTGGTTTTGGATTCCTTTAACATGGATAAATATTAATAAAAAAAACAGTAAAATCATGCAATTTGGACATGTTTTTTTCATGCAATCCAAAACCCAAGTTCGATTTCTAAATCCGTGTTCTGAACTGACAACAGACCTGAGTTGGGACTCTGCTCCACTCGGAACCTCAAAATGATTCCAAACTGGAACTTAATACAACTCGGAAACCCTACTTTGGGTGCGTTCGTATTTCAAGAAAACCGAATCGTACATCTCTAGTAAATAAGCAACATTTTGTGACTCGCTTTGTTATATATATTAAAACAGTTTGACCACAAATGCTCTGTACACATGTCTATGTTTATGATTTATATTCAAATATTATATTGGACCATATTGAGTCATAAATGAGTCCTATGTACTGCAATTCAGACCAATTATATATAAATCATTTCTACTTTATCTAGACAAAATTGAATGTGCCCCAGCACACAGTCCAGCGAATGCTAAAATTATAAAGCCACTGAAAAAATATTACAGTGATGACATAGTTGAGATGAAGTGTGATGATGGTTTTAAAATGCATGGCTCTGCATCAATTCAGTGTAACGATGGCGTATGGGAATCTCCACCTCAGTGCATCCGTAAGTGATTATTATTTTATATTTCCTATCTCTGTCTATTATATATACATAAATGCATATATTTTTTACTCTGAAATTGTTTTTCTTTTCCATTGTTGTGTTGTACTGTAGTTAGTACACAAATTACTATATGCTATACAGTGTTTATGATCCTGGTGGTTTCAGAATATGTCTGATGTATGTGTTCTGTTTTAAAAATACTCACTATGATCCATAAATAGTAAAAGTCTGTGTGATACTTAAAGACTTTATTTTTTCCCCCAAATCTTGGAGTTATTTAAATAATAAAAAATAATGCACACATTAAAGATATAATATAGATTTTTGCTGTTACAATTCTATTTTTAAATTTAAATTTTAAATATTTTAAATATTTTAAATTTAAATTTTCCTTTAAATATTGTAATATACGTAATTATTTAATAACTATGAATTCAAGAATGCCTCACTTGTGTAGATGTACACACAATGCAGATTGCCTTACTATTGTGAGTAAACTCCATTTTGGAAAGTAACGAATGTGAAGCATTTGGTACAGGTTGAGTATCCCTTATCCAAAATGCTTGGGACCAGAAGTATTTTGGATATCGTATTTTTCCGTATTTTGGAATAATTGCATACCATAATGAGATATCATGGTGATGAGACCTAAGTAACATAGTAACATAGTATCTGAGGTTGAAAAAAGACAATTGTCCATCGAGTTAAACCTATTTGTGGTGTCCTATGCATGATGATTTGACTAAAATTTCTGACTGATGCTGCTGTCAGCCATTGCATTTTATCCCTATTAATAGTAACTATAATGCATGACTATGCACCATACCCCTGGATATCCTTATCCAATAGGAATTTATCTAACCCATTTTTAAAGGTGTTGACAGATTCCGCCATTACAACTCCCTCGGGCAGGGAATTCCAAACACGTATTGTCCTTACCGTGAAAAAGCCTTTACGCCGTATTGTGCGGAAACTCCTCTCCTCTAACCTGAGCGAGTGTCCACGAGTCCTCTGTGTTGATCTAACCAAAAACAGGTCCCGCACAAGCTCTGTGTATTGTCCCCTTATATATTTGTAGATGTTGATCATATCCCCTCTTAGTCTCCGCTTTTCCAATGTAAACATGCCTAGTCATTCAAGCCTTTCCTTGTATTCCATCGTCTCCATGCCCTTAATTAGTTTGGTCGCCCTCCTCTGTACCTTTTCAAGCTCCAGGATATCCTTTTTGTAGTACGGTGCCCAGAACTGTACACAGTATTCGAGGTGTGGCCTCACTAGGGATTTATATAACGGGAGTATAATACTCTCGTCCCTAGCATCAATACCCCGTTTTATGCATGCTAATATCTTATTAGCCTTCTTTGCTGCAGTCCTACTTTGGGTACTACTGCTTAGCTTGCTATCTATGAGGACACCTAAGTCCTTTTCCAGTACAGAATCCCCTAATTTTACCCCATTTAGTAGGTAGGTGTAATTTTTGTTCTTGTTACCACAGTGCATTACCTTACACTTGTCTGTGTTGAAGCGCATTCTCCATTTGGCTGCCCATGCTTCTAATTTAACTAAGTCGTTCTGAAGAGACTCGGCATCCTCCTCTGTATTTATAGCCTTACACAATTTGATATCATCTGCAAAAATTGACACCATGCTCTCTAGACCTTCTGTTAGGTCGTTAATGAAAATATTGAACAATAGCGGTCCTAATACTGAGCCTTGCGGCACACCACTTAGCACTTCAGTCCAAGTTGAAAAAGATCCATTAACCACAACGCACTGCTTCCTATTATCTAACCAGTTTTTGACCCAAGTGCATATTGTGCTTCCTAGCCCTGATTCTTGTAGCTTGTATATAAGTCTCATGTGTGGTACAGTATCGAACGCTTTGGCAAAGTCTAAAAAGATTACATCCACGTCTTTACCCTGATCTAGGTTTGCGCTCACTGTTGCATAAAAGCCAAGTAAGTTGGTTTGACAGGATCTGTCCTTCATAAACCCATGTTGATTCATTACCTTATTGGTTTCAAGGAACTTCTGAATACTATCTCTTAGAATACCTTCCAATACTTTCCCCACTATAGATGTAAGACTAACTGGTCTATAATTACCTGGTTCAGCTTTACTTCCCTTTTTGAATATAGGCACTACTTCCGCTATATGCCAGTCTTTGGGAACCATACCTGATATAACTGAATCCTCAAAGATCAAAGATAGCGGTTTTGCCAGTTCAGAGTGAAGCTCCATTAGAACCCTTGGATGAATACCATCGGGCCCTGGTGATTTATTAATCTTTAAATGTTTTAATCGGTCACAGACTACTTCCTTGCTTAAATAAGTACCTATCAGTGTGATATTGTCATTATTGAGATTGTGTGTCAGTCCCTGAATTGGGTCTTCTCTAGTGAATACTGTTGAAAAAAACTCATTTAGTGTGTCCGCTATGTCATTATCATTTTTGCTTAAGACTCCCAACTTGTCTAAGCACAGAATGCATTTATGTTTCATATACACCTTATACACACAGCCTGAATTTTAGCCAATATTTTTAATAACTTTGTGCATTAACAAAGTGTGTGTACATTCATACAATTCATATTTGTTTCATATACACCTTATACACACAGCCTGAAGGTCATTTAATACAATATTTTTAATAACTTTGTGTATTAAACAAAGTTTGTCTACATTGAGCCATCAGAAAACAAAGGTTTCACTATCTCACTCTCACTCAAAAAAATCCGCATTTCAGAGTATTCCGTATTTTGGAATATTTGGATATGGGATACTCAACCTGTATTACTAATGTCACTTTCTTTCATAAAGGCACATGCATTTTTTGAAATACTGTAGGAATGTTTTCTGTTATCATTTCTAGTATATTTTACCACTGCTCCCTTGAACATGTATCACCACACTAGCCCTTTCCAGCTATTACAGATGTGTCCTCATACACCTAGCGCCTGTTTGCTATACCTTACAAGATACCAAGTGGCACCGAGAGAGGGGGGAGAGGGTACCAATTACCTGGGCCCAGGTCCATGCCTCCTGTGATTAGGCCTTGCCCCATGTAAAGTACCTGGGCCCAGCGAAGCGCTCCACTGCCCTGGCTGGGAGGCATGCCATACTCCTGTGAGTCGGTGCTTCTCATGAGCTAGACACCACCCAAAGAGGTGTGGCTATGTATCCAGCATGCTGTGGCCACACCCCCTCCATGGTGGTGGTGGGGGCAGGGTAGCCCAAGAAGAAGTTGTACCAGGGCCCAGGATAACCAGTGCAACTAAGCCACTCACAGAGGTGTAGAATACCATCTTTTTCTATAAATTGTACATCTTACTTGCATCACAGATGCTGCAAAACACCACCCAAAGTGTAATACTGTCACTGAGCTGCGACTTCATGCACACAAGAATTAATTTCGAACACATATAAAGTTACAGATGAAGCACAACAGAACTTGGCAAGAGAGAAAGCCATGGTCATTGTATGGTAGCACATCATGTACAGATTAGTACTCATTTGTACAGATGGGTCCACGCTTATCTTGGCTAGTTTGCTGCGCTTAAGCACAACATGGTTTATTAACATAAACCCTTCATCTATTGTTCTGTACACAGATGTACAAATATAGCACATTGCAATCAGGGCTGTGTCTAGCCAATTGGCACCCAAGGCGAACACAAAAAATGTGCTCCCCTCTCCCCCATAGTTTGGGGGAGGGGAAAGTGTGTGCTTTGGGAAAAGGGGTGTAGTCTAGCAGAAAATTGGCATGGTCTTGCTGACATGGGCATAGTCTTGCAGGAAAATACTACCTTACACCATATCGTGCCCCAAACAGTAATGCCCCTAGTACCATATTATGCCCCAGACAGTAATGCTTCTAGCACCAAATTATGCCCCACACAGTAATGCCCCTTGCACCATATTAAGACCCACACAGTAATGCCAGTTGCACCTTATTATGTCCCACACAGTAATGCCCCTAGCACTATGCCTCACTTAGTTATAATGCCCCTTAAAATTGGCACGGTACCTGCTCATTGTCAAGGGGTTGTTTCATGCTGCTGGCCTGCTAGCCTGCTCCCTTGCTGCCGCTGCCAATGCTGCTGCCACTACATCCCAGACACTGCTGTGCCATTTTCTGCCTCCTCACTCCGGGCTCCGACTATTAAATGTCCCTCCCAAAATGGCCGCCTCCTCCTGAAGCATACTTGAAAAACTGTCCTCTCTCAGGCAGCAGCCATTTTCGGAGGGACTTTTTTGAAGTAGTCTATGCTGGCACCACGTGCGATTGCATGGCTGACCCGGCCCAAGAAACAGCATTGATTGCAATCTAGGAAAGTAGTTCACCCCGATCTCACATGCCTGATGCAGCAATCACCGAGCAAGCAGATTACTGTCCCCTCTGCGCTGCACCCTGTCAGGACTGCATTACTGACCGGACGCCTGGGTTAATCAAGGGTGCCACTGCCACTGGCTTTCAAATTCCCAGCTCCACCTCCATGTACAAAAACAGTGTGATGTGACGTGATTACATCATGCTGCTCGCACACGCCCACCCGTCACACCCGCCACATGCCCACCTCTCTCCTTCTATGCTATGCCAACGCCAGCCACTGATGAGGAGCAGCATGCAGCCAGCGTTCCTCTTAGGAAGACAAGTTCAATACTGGCAGGCGGTCTGCAGCAGCATTGACACGTCACTCGTTTTTCCAGCAGCAGCAGTAACTAGTCTGCGACTGTCAGTGTCAGTTTAGTTACCGACTTGTAAGTAAGCTGCCGCAGCTTGCTGGGGAAAGAGAGGGAGAGCCAGACCAGGCTGAGGAGGAGCAGTGTAATTGCAGTGAGTGCCATCAGGGGTGTTTGTTTGGTGCACACCACAACATCTGACAATGTATCTGCTTTATTAGGATTAGTACAACGGTGGATATTTTATATGCATTGACCATCAATAGATATCAATACATGGTGCTAGACACACCCAAAAGGCAGTGCTAGGCACACCCCTCCGACGGTGCATCCCCAAATAAAATGTGCTGCGCATGCCAGTGGGAACACATGTTGACAATAGGTGCAGTGCGAGAAAGAAATATTAGGCGCCAGATTGTCTCATAATGCAAGAACGAGAAAACTGTATTTACACTCCTCCATATCCTCCAGCACAGTAAGCGTAATGGCATTGGTTACAAGATCTACTTTGTCAATTTTCTCTAGCAAAATACTTTCAGCAGATGATAAATGCTGTTTATTTAAACCTTGATGGTTACAAAAGGTTAGATATAGTTTCCACACCAAATGAATACCTCCAGCACAGTCTTACACATATGATGCAGCAGTGAAAAGACGCACATACCCGATGTTACTGGGTCCAATATTTTTACAGCATGTCGGTCCAACAATTTCATCATTCAGCATACAGGGGACACCAGATCCGAAGTTCACCACACTCGTCTCAATCCTCATAGAAGACTTCTAACATACGGAAACATCCCTATACACAGGGACCCTCTCTCCTTCCGTCACCCGACGTACACCTTCAGGCATGCTAATGTCCTCTATATTCAAGCACTCTGCTGCTAATACATATCCCACTATCCAGGGACCTTCCATCTGACACGCTGACCACCTTCACCTTATGCAGGCCTTAAACCCTTAACTGCTGGGCTCTTCCACTTAAGTATACGGTAATTCAGGACTCCCCTCTAGCCTCGCTTCCACTTTTCAATGATCCCTCACTTACTACGGGGCACTTCTCCAGGGGCTATCAGCCAGGGATCCATTGTTACACCTCACATAGACACTCAACTTTTCACGAATGGGGTGTCTCTTCACAGGAGATCTCTCATCTTCCACTGTGGCACCAGGCAGCACTCAGTGGTCTGCTGCGGGTTCTCACCGTACAGAAACCCTCTACACTGTACACTCTTACTACAGTCATGTAGCAGCCAAAACTACTCCCCTCTTGTCCTCTGCCAGGGATCTCTCTCTCAAACTGCAGGCTCTGTTACTCCAGCTGCAATCAGGCAACTTCATGCTTCTATCATGGTCTTCCCTTCCTATCTGGGGACACCTGGAGGGGGCCTCCATATTACAGAGCTTTCCCCTTATCTTCAGGTGGTGGGTCACTTTAAAGGGGGCCCTTTTATTTATTGGGATTTGCCCTTGCATTAACTGTGCCTCATGGCAGTGCCACGCACCCTGTAATGCCAGTGTACTGCGGGACCTCCTTCCTCCCGTCCCACGGCCCCAGCTAGAATGGCCATTACTCTTCTATAGACTCAGGTCCCGATGCCAGGGGCTGTAGCCATGGGCGGAATGTCCCGCTAGGCCATACCCCCATTTTGTCCCATGAAGCCACGGCCCCTTGTGCAGCCAGCTTCCCCCTGCCCTCCTGGTGAGTGACAGGTGACATCACCGGGAGGCAGGACTTAATTCTGGCAGTGCCAGGGCTTATAACAAAATAAAAGTACGATGTTAATAAATTGACCATGTTTCATAGTAAATTACTGCTTTGGTTTTTTGGATACCATGGCTTTATTAGCCAAATTTTTACCACATGTGACACACTCTGGCATAGGATGAAATCCATCACAACACCAGCTAAATCCCAAATTTAAAGATTTGTCCAAATAAAGTAATTTTTTTTCTAATCATTCCAGTTTCCTGCAAGTGGAAACTGCTTTCTTTCTCACCTTCACCACTATCATCATGTTTTCTCTTGTACGGACGGTGTAATAGTTAGCATTACTACCTCAAAGCACTGAGATCTTGGGTTCGATTCCCCCCATGGCCCTAACTGTGTGGAGTTTGTATATTCTCCCTGTGCTTGTGAGGATTTCCTCTGGACACTCCGATTTCATCCCACAATCCAAAAAATATGCTTGTAGGTTAATTGGGTCTAGAAAAAAAATGAAACCTAGCACGAATGTTTGTGCGTGTGCATGTGGTAAATAGATTGTAAACTCCACTGTGGCAGGGACTGATGTGAATCGCCAAATATTCCCTGTAAAGCGCTGCGGAATATGTGTGCTCTATATAATTTTGAAAATTTAAAAAAGTCACGTGTAGTCGTGATGAAACGCGTTAGAACTCCGCCCACTGTTGCCGCAAGCCAGTCTCAGGTTGACATCACAGACATCGGCCACGCTGTCTATAACCACAAACCGCTTCAAGCATTGCACGGGAGACGGGTAGATAATCCCCCTCCAGCTTGTCCGTTTGACTGCAATCTTTCACATCCACCTGCGGGACTACATCCTCCGCCACATACAGTGGCTGCCATCATTGATTGCTGGAGCGGTTCATACACCGCCGACACCGACAGCTCCATCCACTACCTGCATTCACACAGCATGGATACGGCAGCTTAAGGTACCTCACCGTGGACATTTTATTTCAGATCAGCAGCTACTCAGCAATCGGCCTACGTTATCCACCACTTTCCTGGACTTGGTAACTATAAACAGCTATTCCATCTCAGCGGCTACATTTAGCTAAATTGCTTTTCCATCACAGCTATTCCAATCAAATGTCAATTATCAGAGTCGGTGATGCCCGGTATTATACCTGAACAATTTCAACATACAACCCAATGTATGCATGGAATTGGTTATAGCATAGTCAGTGTCACATGAACTGACATTTATTGTCGCATAGTGAAAACAGTACTTTTTAACAGCATAATTTGATACAAGGATATAACAGTGTTTGCAATTGCTTGAAAAATCAGCTTTATTGTTACAGTCTTATGGCTACATAAACACATGTTATGTATTTAGTGATATGGCGTATACAATTGTTTTTAATAAATTCTATTTTAATAATACTTTTTGGACTTCTGTGGTTGACACACTTGAGGTGCGCAATATATATGGTTTATGAGCACTTCTATTTTTCCCTTTAACCATTTCACTATCAAGTATAATTACACAAATCCTTTATAGAGGCGAACGTATACCCATTGTGCTCCCCCGTTATCTTGGACCAAATAGTATATGGTTTATTTATATTTTGGTTAAACAAGGATTCAGGCGCTGCAATTTTTCAGTGTGGTTGCTCTATGTAAATACCTGGTAATAAATAATTAATTGAACGCAATCCACAATTGTTCCGTTCTTCACCAGATTCACAATTATATGTCCCTGGTAGCAAATAACTCTGAGCCCAAAATATATTGTAAATGCCTGTACCTCTCCCACTCGTTCCGTGGTCTCCCACCTGAGAACAAGCAAATATTGGGATGCTAGCTGAGAGCAGTTTCCCTCCTGGTAGTGCATTACATCCCTCGCCTCTGGCACTTCAGGAGTGGATATTTTATCCATATGTCCCAAACAAAAATTTGTCAGTTGCATAAGGATGGGCACATGCTGGCGCTCGACCATGGCTCCAAATACAGTGTGGGTGCTCTTCTCCCCCCTTCCTGGATTGCATGCCCAAAATCTGCCTAATGGCAGTAACATGTTGGGGCTCCTGTCCTATTGCCAAAGGCAAATTGAACTTAGGCTGCAGGGAAGTGGCAAAATCCTACAATTTGTCTCTCAACTCTTCCCCCTCAAAAGACACTTCCACTGTTCCTTCAGGTAATTCCCCTTGTGGCTGCAGAGAAACTGACAGGACTGACTGATCCGTGTTCAGGTCTTCTCCCTCAAAGGCCAATTGCTCCTCCCCCAAACACAACACTGAGAATGGCTCAGTAGCCAGGACTGGTAAGTGCTCACCTGAGGAATTCCCTTGGAGGTTCTGTTGCTCGAGACGTGGTAGGGTGACCATGGTGACTTCTTCCTCAATGTCTTGCTGGCACTCTGGGATGGTTTCTATATCCTCTAAGCCCGCAAATGGCCAGTTGTAACACAGCTCAGGCTGGTCACAGAGTGTATTACTACGACATTCTAACAGGGAGGAGATAAGGGGTTTCAAGCAATGCTTCACTGCATCCACTTGGTCAAGGTCGGCCTTCCCCAGGGTAACATACTGGGCAGACAGTTCTTGGCACTCTCTCACTAAGGGGATCATTCTGACCTGATCGCTAGCTGCTGTTCATCGCAGCGCAGTGATCAGGTCAGAAGTACCCATGTGCCAGCGACACAGTGTGGCAACGCATGGCTGACAGCCGACGGGAGGGGGCGGCACGGGGGTGTTTGGCCGCCGTTTTGTGGGCGCAGTCCGCCCAATGCAGGCGTGGCCAGACCATGTGGGGGGCGGGCCACAGTGGCTGCGTGACATTACATGCAGCCGCTGTTACCCGGGCACCGATGAGCAGCTCACGGCCAGCACACAAAAGCTGTGCTAAACATCGCTGCTGTGTGATGCTTTAGCATTTCTGCGGGGGTAGGGGCGGGCCTGACATACGGGACGGACTAGCCCTGTGCTGGGCGTCCCCCTGCATGTCAGTGTGCCTGATCGTAGCCCTGCAAAATTTTGCCGGGCTATGATCAGGTCTCAATTAGGCGCTAAGTCCTCATCTTCCATCTCCGCAAAAGGGAAGTTGTAGTGCAGTTCCTCCTTGGGTGCCTGGATTGTGGGCACTGCTTTTTTCACTTCAGTGCTAGACAATTTCCATTTAGAACACTTGGTAGCTTCTTCCCTTGCTAATGGGAGAAGCTGTTGCAGATGGTGCCTTTCAGCATCAACCCTGTGGCACTGGTCTCACCATGCTGGGGTATTCAGGGGATCTCGATCCAATGCCACTTCCTGTGGCTCTGTCCAGGGAAAATTTTCTCTGGACTTGCCCTTCTGTCTCTGTATATTTGTATTCTTTGTGTCATTTTGGCCACTGTGGTGATCACTTCCTCCCTGAATTCCACAAACTCTGGCTCCCCCAGCAGATTCCGTGTTGCTGCTTCACTTTTGCAGTGCATACATGCATTCCCTGTATTCCCTGTAATTTGTCCTGTATGCTGGATACTCTCCTCCTGCTGATTATCCGCGGATCTTCATTCCAGTACTTTCAAATGTACTGCATCTTGGTAAATATAAATAACATATTCAGCTTCCCAGCCTACCGATAAGCTGACGAACTTCCATCCACAAGCTCCACTGCCCTGGTTCCATTACTGGGCCACTCCGCTGGGACCTGGACCATATCCTCCTCTTCCTTCTCATCACAAGGGTGCTCCAAGTCCCATTGAGCCAATTTTCCAATTAGGGACCCCTTGGTATCCACTGCATTGATTAAAATTTTTCTTGCATGACACAGTTCTTGCAGAACTCCCTTCCTGCTGTGTTTGTAGGTTTGTGCTGTTGCCTCCATTCTGCTGTAATATCTTGCTTCCATGCTTGTAACTGCAGTGATCCCTCTGCTTGCCACCAAATATGAAGATACCGGGTTCCAAATCACTCAAGCACGGTGGTAGATGAAAAAGCAACAGTGGTTTATTGAACAGAATGGGTTATAAACAGTTCCACTTCCACATGACAATTCCCACTACAAACTCCTGACAGAACATTACTTCTTAGTCAAGGAGCATAGAATCTCTCTTCCAGCTCTCTGGGTAGCTCTAATTATACACCCAGAAGCTTCATATTGAGGGGTGTGTTTTCCTTTGTCTTAGGATCTTACAGCATTGGAATACAATACATATTCTAATCAAGGTGATTACATCAGTCAGTGAGCCACCCTGTCTGGTCAGCTCACTGTTAGACAATAGGGAGTAAACAAAAAGGGACAATGGTACCTGATATGACTCACCCTTTGAGTGTCCTCTGTGGTGTAAGAAAAAAGGGTCTAAAAAATCCTAAAGCTAAATAGGGTCTCAAAAATCCTAAAGCTAAATACAGTATTAATGGCACTATACTGGAAACTACTGAGGAGGAAAGGGATCTAGGAGTCACTATTTTAGATGACTTAAAAGCAGGTAAGAAATGTAACAAGGCAATGAGCAAGGCTAGTCAGATGCTTGGCTGCATTGGGAGAGGAATCAGCAGCAGAAAGAAAGAAGTAATAATGCCACTGTATAGGTCATTGGTACGGCCTCATCTAGAATACTGTATTCAGTTCTGGAGGCCATATCTTCAAAAGGATATTAATACATTAGAAACTGTACAAAGGAGGGCAACTAAAATGGTGCATGGCCTACATCACAAAACATACCCAGAAAGACTAAGAAATCTCAATATGTATAGTTTGGAGCAGAGAAGGGAAAGGGGGGACATGATAGAAACTTTCAAATATATGAAGGGTTTTAACAAAGTCCAGGAGGGAAACATTCTCCAAATGAAGAGAAGCAATAGGACACGAGGACATGCACTGAGACTGGAGGGGGGGAGGTTCAGGGGAAATTTGCGGAAAAATTATTTCACAGAAAGGGTAGTGGACAAGTGGAATAGCCTCCCATCAGAGGTGGTAGAGGCTAAGACAGTAGAGTAATTTAAACATGCATGGGATAGACATAAGGATATCCTTACAAAGAAATAAGGATCAAATAAGGTTAGTGATAAAAAATAATATAAAAAAATAAAAAAAAATAAGGGGCAGACTAGATGGGCCAAGTGGTTCTTATCTGCCGGCAAATTCGATGTTTCTATGTTTCTATGTTAAAACAGTAGGAAACCAGGTCTAACATGAATACATTAACTAAAGTGTAACAGATAACACACAATTACAGATATTAGCAATATTATGGTTGATTTAAGCACAATCTGGGGGTGAGCAGGGACATGATATGGGGAATGAACAAACACAAGAATTGAATGTATACAGATATGGGTAGAAAAGGTGCATATTTGACATAGGAAATGAGGCATAGCTATCTTGTCACAGACATCTCATTTCCTCACAAACGCAATCTTGTCCATATTAAAATCATGCTCTCAGGGTTTTAAGCACATTAGGTATATTAGTCACACAGCACAGGATACTCTGGCCATATAAGGCAGATATAAAATAAGTCTGATGGGGGGCTAATTATGGCAAATGTGATTGGGGAAATATTGGCAGCAGCAGCTGCAGAGTTATAGAGCGAAACAAGCAGGGCAGCTAATGGAACCTGTCTATTTGGAAAAATTACCCTCCATCTGTAGGAAGAGGATATGCAGCATGTCTGCAAGGAGGATCCAGTGGGTTGTTTAAATGGAGCTCACATAGCTGTTATGAGTCAATAGAGAGCACCACCATGTTGGGGCATCATAAGAAATAGGTTAGGCTGTGAGAAGCAGTTCATCAATTCAACTTGACACCAGGCAACAATGGAGAACAGGTTATAATGTTGGCTCTGGTGTCCAGGGTAACACCTGTCCAGGAGCAAAGACCATCCAGAAACTCAGAGCATGCGCTGGCTGGGAAGACATGTAGCCTCCTTCTGAAGCTTTATCTTGATTGGTCAGTACCATAATAACAAAGCTTTATCAATAGAGCCCCAAATATCAGCAAGAAGAATTTTATATCTAGTTTTACGGATTTCAGACATTTTTTTTTTTAATTATAAGACTGTCTTGCATAATTTGTCAAGAGTAATCCCAGACAGGTGATCACACAAGCGGATGTCTTCTATGGGCACCCTCTGACCTGTTATCGGCACCCTGGTTGAAAAACACTGTCTTAAACAATTCCATGGAAAATGTTTTGGTTTAACATAATTTCTGTGGCACATATTTTGCTAATAAACATTTTATCCTTGGTTTTGTATTTTCAGGCTGCTTTTTGCACAGTGTTATGTGACTACCAAAAGCACAGTCACATGTTAAATTATGTGGTGAGCAGAGAGGCTTTGGAATGCACCTCTGCCATTACCTCTTCCCCTTTGACTTGACTTTATATGCAGTGAGACTGTGTCTTGCAGTCAGTGTGTTCTATACACTGTCACATCAAATCCCTTCTCCCCCTTTGTTAATATATGACATGGCAAGAGCTAAGGCCAAAGTGACAGCCATACTTGTGTGCAACCTAGAGACATGTTGAAAAGGAGGCAATGATTTGGAGATGAAACAAACCAACCTAGGTTGGAAAGGGCGCTGCGAGTGTGTTTCCAATTAACCGTGTATATAGCAGCTGCCTGGATAGGTCAGTTACACCTTATGGAATAGCAAAACAATATAACAACAAAATAGGCTGCGCTTAGAGATGAATTGTCATAACAACTGGTAAAATTTAATATACTTAAAATCTGTCAATTAGGACAATTAAAAATGCGTATACAATGCTTGAAATAACCTCTGATCATACTGTTAACAACAATTAAGCCTGTTCCAAATTAACCGTGAGACCCTGTTATTTGAAACCAAATGGATCCTGGGGCTATGGCATAGTCCCTGGGCTGGAAAGTATGTCCCAACGCTGGAGGATTAACAGTTCCAAAAAGATGCAAGGTTTATGGAAAGTCCTCACCAGTATTGCGTATGGATGAACAAAATCCAGTCCTTTGGTAATGGATATGGTTCCAATGGAGCAGTATGTAGGGTCCGCGGTGGTCCAAGCTGAAGTAGTAGGTTGTAGTGGATTGATCAGAGGGCTCACACCTGACGCGTTTCACAGCTTATCTGCTGCTTTTTCAAAGGTGACTGTGGTTCACAACTGACAGTGTATTTATACTATAGCTGATTGCTTCATTACAGACATGTGTATGGACAATTCATCTCTTTATATATATCTCAAACTTTACAAATAGACATTTTTTCATTGATCTAATTAGACTCGGAGGCATAATAATTAGGAAATAATTGTGTTTGTTTATTGAAAGATGATTTAAATTAATTTTGAATCGGAGCCGGAGGTGTTGGAACGCACGCGGCTCCTTTTATTTCCGGTATATGGAACGCACTTGTTGCCGCGGTAACGGAACTTGTTACCCTCACCAATCTTAACATGACTTTCTAGTCATGTGACCAACATGGCTTAGTGGAATGTCCGTATAGTGGACTATGTAGAAGCTGTGTTGTTTCCGGTCTGTGACCCGCAATCGTTACCTTGACGATGGAGTGTGTTTCCACCTCCACGTCATGGTTCTATGCGGTCACGTGATCGGACTCTTCGGAAAATTTACAAAGCCAACATTGTTCCTTTAGATGTCATTTCATCTTTATATAAAGTAAACACTATTCGGTTTATACTTTAAGAAGACCAGCAAAGCTTACATATTATATATATTTTTGTTTATATCGTGTGCATTTTCGGAGATGCATCCTTAATAATAAATTTCACAATGTCACTTATATAAATGCCCATGTCTACGTCAATAGGCTTATAAAAGGGACATTATAATTATAATTCAGTAGAAATGTATCTACCACCTACTGATGTTATACCATAATTAATATATTATGTAAATTCGTATATGTGTTACTTCTATACGTAAATAGACAAGATACATTCATTGTAAATGACCTAATTCTGGAACCATTTGTAAAAATATATAGAGTTTGATAGAAATGGTGCTCAACATTACTATAGGAAGCTGTTATGATCCTATATAGTGGAAGTTCTAACAACTTATCTTTTTGTATGTTATCGTAAAAAATGATTCTGACATAATATCCTTTTGTGTAGTCATAGAAAAAATGCACACGTGTACACGTCCACCCCCATCTGACGTGCACACATGTACACCTCTCCATCCCCATCACTTTAATCTCAATTTTGTATTTTTATTATTCTTTTTGTGGTTGTTATTATTATTGTTGTTAATTGCTCCATTCGTACTTAGAAAAAATTTTTTTTCCAAATATGCTCAATATTTATTAATACTAATGATTTGGAGATGTATAGTAAAAAAAAAAGACTTTCAGAGACATACTTACATGCTACTTCACCTGCTATTTAAATATTTAAAACTTTGTGATATTTGTGTTTTAATAGAAAGGATGGTTGCTAATATGTTGTATTTCTTTTTCTTTTTAAGCATTAAGGAAATGTAAAGGACTACCCTCTATCTCTAATGGAAAATATGAAAATATTAAACAGGACTATGCTTCTGGAAGCAGTGTGAAATATAGCTGCAATGCTGGTTACAGGATCATTGGTTCAGAAGACAAAATTACTTGTGATGATGGAAAGTGGACAACTTCACCAACATGCACAGGTTAAAATGATTAGAAAATAAACAAGAATTTTTACTTTCTGCTTGTAGTACATGCAATAATACATTTTAGAGTGTAAAATGTAAATTTCTAGCAATTAACTCACGTTTGATGTACCAGCAGCAGCCTCTTTTTTTATTTAGCCCTGGCATTCCCAACCTCAAGGAACACTAACAGTCCACGTTTTAGTAATATACTGTAAGTGCTTGAGCACAGGTGACTTAATTAGTACCTTAGTTATTTTGATTTAACCATCTGTGCTGAAGCCTGAATATCACTAAAATATGCACTGTTAGTGTGCCTTGAAAACAGAGTTTGGGAATATCTGCTTTAGGGGGTCATTCCAAGTTGATCACTAGCAGCCGTTGTTCGCAGCTCAGCGATCAGGCTAAAAATCGGCATTGCTGCGCATGCACCGCAATGCACATGCGCGACATGCGGGTACAAAGGCCTTTGTGGTTTTGCACAGGTTCTAGCGACATTTTCATTCGCACTGGCGGCCGCAAGAAGATTGACAGGAAAGGGGCATTTCTGGTAGTCAACTGACCATTTTCAGGGAGTGCTTAGAAAAACGCGGGCGAGCCAGGGAAAATGCAGGCGTGGCTGGATGAACGCTGGGCAGGTGTGTGACGTCAAAAGCCAACCCACCAGGGGGGCGTGGCTATGCTGGGCATGGAGTAGCACGTCCTGTGCTGAGCTCTCCTGCCTGAATATCCTCTAACATATCCTGACGGCTCCCCCCTCGGGGTTAAGAGGTGCCCTGGACCTGCCTTACTGTCTGGTGCACCCATAGGAGTGTTTCTGGCCCGCTCTGTTGTCCTGCTCGTGTGCCTGGCCGGCGGGACGGCTCCGGCCTGGCTGCTATAGCGCCACGTGCGACGCGGTGTCCGTGGCGGCGGGGATCAGCTCGCTACACTGTCTGTCGGGCTCCCGGGAACAGATCTGCAGCGGTGAGCGCTCCGCCTGAGCCTGCTGCCGTGAGTGCGGTCTCCCCTGCTCCGGACGCGTCTGGCCCCGCTACTTCTGCTCGGCATACTTCCGGTTGGCGGCTGGGAGACGCGCACGGAGTGCACCTCCTGTACGTCTGCTGCAGTCCGCTGGGCTGAGCGTGTCCCCCGCTCCTCCTCGTCTGACACTCTCTGCCTGTGGCTGGCGCCGGAGAGGCCGCGCTGCTGCTGTCACTGATCTTCTACGCCACAGGATAGGGCACTGTGGGGGCGGGGGGGGGGGGAACAAAACAAAAAACCGAGCTCTATAATAAGCTGCCCAGGCGCTTCCGGCGGCAGTCTCTGAGAACCCCTGCTGGGGCTAATATATAACCACAGTTTACTGGTGTGTGCAAAAGTCAGGGGTGTTCCACTGTGGGGTGACATTCATACTGGGCTGCACGGAGGCCCCCCATTCTCTCCCCCCCCCCTTCCAGTGCTATGTGTAGGGCTTGGGAGATGAGGAATTAAGCTCCCACCCATTGTCCTTATAACTTCTCAGTGCTCCCAGATCACAGCCCCCTCTGCTGCTTATTCCTTGGCTGAAATATATTACTGTGACTTTTTCTCTTTTCATTATATATATCCAGCTGGAGGCTGCTGGTCTACCACTGTGTGATTCCTGATTTGTTGATATAGCACTGACTAAAGGCTTGCCTGCTTGGTTTACCATAACTCTCTCATATAGTGCTGCAACTCCCTGTAGGGGTGACTATAACGAATACTATGGGGAGGAATTCTCAGGCTGCGGCCAAGCTTGAAAAATACGCTAGAAATCCTCCCGTGCAAAATAAGAGAATGGGGGGGTCACAGAATGGTTCCTCTCCCCCCTCTCCAGCTACAAGTGCTGGCTCCAACCCCCCCGAGGCTTCAGAGGATGCTATCCAAAGGGTACTGGATGCAGTTAATGCAAGCGAAGGCAGGCTGGCCGAAAAGATCACTCAGGTGCAATCAGATCTTTCCTTAATCCATCAGGATCTACAACGAGTTAGAGAGAGAGTGGGGGAGGCAAAAACCCACATTTCTACTGTCGAGGACACTGTGGCTCAGCTTGGCCGACGCACCACTGCCCTTGAATCCCAGATGACGGAGGTGCAGAAAAAATTGACTGATATGGAGGGGCGTCTGAGAAGGAATAACATTCGGTTTGTGGGCTTGCCTGAAAAGGAGGAGGGTGATGCACCTGAGCGGTTTTTGGAGAAGTGGCTTACAGATTTCTTTGGGACGGATGCTTTTACAGTACGTCACACTACGCGGTGGAACGAGCACATAGAATCCCTATGCGGCCATTACCGCCGGGGGCTCCTCCCCGTACATTTATAGCTAAATTCCTCCACTTCAAGGATCGGGACATGGTTCTCACCCTGGCACGCACCAAAGGCCCACTTAAATGGAATGGTACCCGGATCTCTGTGTTTCCTGATTTTGCGGTCGACGTCCAGAAGGAGAGAGCCCAATTCCTTCCAATTAAGAGACGTCTCCGGGAGCTCAATCTCCCTTATGCTATGCTCTTTCCCTCAAAGTTGCGGGTGGTCGCAGGAGGAGAGACTAAATTCCTTTTGACCCCGCGGGAGGCGGCGGCGTGGCTTGTCCGGCAGTTCCCGGCAGGGCGCGCTCTGGCAAATGACTGAATGTCGCAGCTGCCCGCTGACTGGGCTGCGATTTATGTTATTAAGTATTTGTGTATACAGCTATTGCATTAATGTTTGTTGAATTTTTTCTACTAGGGGGTCGATACAGCCTTTATTGGTAGTATACTAAATGTTGCACTTGATATCGGGTCCCTGCGTGTTCGGGGGTTGGGTGCTTATTTGGCCCTGGGGGTTTAGGTTATGGTGGGGGAGCAATGCCTGCCCTTGACCGCTGTATTTTTTGTCCTCTTTACTAGTTGTTTAGTTGTTGGGAGGTTTTTTGGGATTAGGTATGCCACAGTTCGGGCCGGTATACAGGGTGGGGGGTTGTATGGGGGGGAAGGAAGGATTTAATGGGTTGCTGTTTTATAAGCATTGTTGTTGCGACATGTTTAGAGAAATTTTTCGCAGGTGGTTACTTTTCTGACTCTTTCAAATACCTTCAATGTTGTGGGCACATTTAGCACTTAGTGCTACTATGTATTATGGCATCACTTATTCTAAAAATGTTATCCTGGAATGTGCGGCGCCTTAATGATAAAATTAAAAGGGCCCTGGTGCTTCGGCCGATTAGGCAGTACTCCGCAGATGTTATTTGTCTTATGGAGACGCACCTGGAGGGAGCCAAAGTTCTATCTATTAAAAAGCCATGGATTGGGTGGCTATACCACTCCACTCATACCTCCCATTCCAGAGGCGTCTCCATCCTGATCCGCAGATCTGTCCCGTTTGTTTTGGGCCAGGCCCAGGTGGATCAGTGGGGAAGATATATTTTTCTTAAATGTCAGATAAATTCCATGTCTTTATTATTGTTAGCTATTTACATTCCTCCACCGTACTCCCCGGGGGTTCTACGCAAGGCTGCTGATTTTATGTCCCTTTACCCCAACATTCCCACTGTCTGCATTAGGGGCTTTAATAATGTCATGGATCTTAGAGTGGATAGATTCAGCACCAATGCTACTGTGCCTCGTCCACGTCCGGGTAACTTTGCTCTGTGGAGGGTATGGGTTTGGTGGACGTCTGGAGGGTGCGGCATCCAGCTGCTCAACAGTTCTCCTGCTTCTCCCCTACTTACTCCTCCTTTTATAGGATTGATATGGCCCTGGTCACCCCCTGTTTAATTCCCAAAATTGTTGATATCCAGTATGCAACTAGAGGTATCTCTGACCACTCACCAGTACTGTTGAATCTGGATACTGGGGGTACCCGGGGACAGTTATTTTGGAAATTTAACTCATTCTGGCTTTCACAGATGGGCACTGGAGCGGAGCTTGAGCTTGCTTGGCGGGAGTTCTTGGAGCTAAACGGGGGTACTGCTGGCCCAGCAATCCTCTGGGACGCATTTAAAGCATTTATACGTGGTTCCTTAATTAGACGGGTTGCTACTTTAAAAAATGGCTACAAACGCCAAGAAATGGAACTTGAAGCATCCTGTAGGTCCCTAGAAATACAATATTTGCAAGATGGATTGGTTGCCTCCAAGGACGCATGGTTACTTGCGCAGTCCAAATGGAGGACTTCAACCCTCTGAGGAAACGACCAGCGTTGTCGGTCGAGAAACGCGTCAGGGCTCAAACAATCCAAGCACTCGTTAGCCATACGAGCTATTTGTTACATACCTCCAATCTCTGCCGGAATTTATTGAACAGCCCCGTAGCCACCTGCATTTGGTCCCGCTTGCCATACGGGAACCGTGGCTACTATATGATCCATTTGGAGTTTGCAGTGCTCAAGACATCAAGAGCACCATTGATCCATTTGTGTGGGGGCGGCAGTGGATGCAATACCTTGCCATACTGATCCGGCAGGAGAACGAGAAGTCGAGTCGCCAGAAAGAGTACTTAGCGTCCGGCTTACGGTCAGTGCCGTTGGGACATATGAGGAAGCGGTAAGCAAAGTAGCTCCGGTTACCGGTCACAGAGTGAGAGAGTGACGGACGGAGCAACTATACCTCAATTTAAATAGAGTATGATACCCTCACTGAAACGGCACAATTATTAGCAAGAAGAGAAGTGCTACACAGATCAAAGTGAATCATTCAGTTTGGAACTTTCTCTTAAAGTGCCATACAAATAGTTCCATATCAATGAGACTGATGGATTACTGTTTTCAGTAAAAATCACATACCGGTCTAAATGTCCCAAGTGTACTCTAGATGGGGGCACCTTTTGGCACATGATTTGGTCCTGTAGGATAGTTAATGCCTTATGGCAGGATGTACTCAAGATTATGGTTTCCACTGGTATACCTGTTGATGTGCTGACCCCCCCTGTGTGCGTGCTGGCGGTGGTGGATGAGGAGTTGCTGGATGCTCCCTCCAGACGTTACGTTATCAACCTGTGTGTTCTTGCACAGGTTTCTATAGCCCGGTCATGGATGGCACCTGATGGCCCAGATATTGACTCATGGATTGCTTTAGTGAATACTACAGTGGCGCATGAAAGATTTGTCTATGTGTCCAGGAAAGCCATTACTAAATACTATGCAATATGGGATAGATGGTTGTTATCACCATATGTTGGGGGTGCCTGCATTACAATATCTGCGGATGCAAGTTTAGCTTCAACATAATCACCCCGAAGCTACCTGATGAGGCTAGGAAATTGTACTGCTTGCACAATATTGTTATTTACTATATAGCTCACCCGAGGCACTACTTCCTGTATTTGATATGGTTGTATACAGCGGTTCTGGAAAGCTGTCCATTTTTATTTTTCTTGTGTGTGTGTGTATGTATATATATATATATATATATATATAGGTGTGTGTGTATGTATGTATATATATATATATATATATATATATATGCGTGAAGTGGCATGTCTGCCGGGTTTAATATCAGATGCCAACCGATTATAACTACATGTCTGTGTGCGATATGCTATATGTTGCTTGATACTATTGCCGACAGCAATGCTTTAGGTTTATGTTGTATTTTTGTTTTGTAATCTAAACAAAAAAAAGAAAAAACTCTCAATAAAATTTGTTGAATTAAAAAAAAAAAAAAAAGCCAACCCACCAACGTTAGAATCAGTGCACATGAAGAGTATGTCCAGGGCTGGTCTTATTTTGCACAAAATGTTTTTTGCAGGCGCTTTGCTGCACAGGCGTTCGCACTTCTGCAAAGCGAAAATACACTCCCCAATGGGCAGCGACAATGCGTTTGTATGGCTGCTAAAAACTGCTAGCGAGCGATCAACTCGGAATGACCACCTTAGTCTATACAATGATTTCTTTAATAGACATACTTTTCTCTCTGAAAATGCACCAACATTGTAGTGCTAACTCAAAGTCCACTTGGTACAGCAACAAATGATACACAGTAGATATAGCAATGTCCATATGCAAGGTACTGTACCTTGCAACAGAAGATAGTCAATGCCAGTTTTCTGTGTGCAACCCTTGGCAATGAGTCAGGCTTTCTAGCAAGCAAGATTCCATTGATAAACAGTGAGAGTGGACCAATCCCACACCAGTATCCACAGAGCTTATAATATAAATTATCCAATGGTCATTGGTTCTTTATCATTGTACTTCTTATCAGGAAACACCTCAATTTATGCATACACTTTCTTTTTAGGTGCTACCCTTATGCTTATAGTCAAAAGAGAAGATGTAAAAAAAAAAGCATCTTTTTGGGTGCACTCTGGAACCAAATAATATATTAAAACCTTTTTATTGGTATGCTTTAAAGTTAATAAATGTCAGAGATGGTGAAATATGAAAATGAGTGTGATAGAAAAAACTGTGTAAGAATAAAACTATTTAAAATCTCCGCTGTTATACTTTTACTGTAAACACTATATTGTTACTCTCTAAGAGGCTATATTGCCTTGGTTCTGTGAAGTCTGTGCCTCATTAAGTTACACTTGTATCACCTTACAATGAAGTTTTTGCAACAAAATCTATATTTTAAATATGATACTATGGGGTCTATTCTATAAGAGTCGGAAGCTGCCGTCTTGTCGGAAAGACGGCAGCTACTGACGGATTTAGGTCGGAAGGGGTTCCGACCTTTTCAATAGGGGCTAATTTTTTCCAACAAGTTGGGAATTCCCGACTTGTTGGAAAACACGTGGATCGGCGGAATAGCCGCCGATCCGGGTGCTTCCGTCAGAAATGGGGCCAAATCTGACAGGTTTTGGCCCCCTTTCCGACAAACTCAATCTTACTTGAAAACAAGTCTGATTGAATTGAGGAGACGGGGAGCGGTGCGGCGGGCTACGGGGATGAGAGGAACGTTGACAGGCCATCCCCTGGCCAGGCACCTCTCTCCCTGCAGCACCTCCACCCGCCTCTGCACACATCACCCCTGCTGCCGCAGACACTGGCAGCTCCCTCTGCCATTGTCCAGCTCACCCCCACCGCCATCCAGCTCACGCCTGCCGCCCGCTGCCGTTAATACCCCCGCCAGCCGCCGCCATCTGCACCGCCGCTGTCAGCACACCCGGCAGGACAGGACCCCGGGTACGGCCAAATCTGACAGTCGGATTTGGCCATCCATTGAATAGCCCTTGTCAGATCCCTTCCGACAAATGAATGTCGGAATGAATCCGACACTTATTGAATACACCCCTAAGCCTGGGTGTATTCAAGAACTGTCAGATCTATTCTGACATGCATTTGTCAGAATGGATCCGACAAGGACTATTCAATGGTCGGCCAAATCCAACTGTCGGATTTGAGCCCGAGTCCACGTCCTTTCCGACAAGTCGGGAATTCCTGACTTGTTGGAAAAAAAATGCATTTTTTGAATAGGTCAGATCCCCTTCCGACCGAAATCTGTCGGAAGCTGCCATCTCTCCGACAAGACGGCAGCTTCCGACAGTTATTGAATACACTCCTAAGTCTGTGCTGGATTCTATCTTATAAATGGAGTTTCTTACTCCTGTAATGCAGCATGACAAAAGAAAATGGTGTCCTTTCTTATGTGTGACCCGACTTGTTGGAAAACACGTGGATCGGCGGAATGCCCTACCCCATGCCCCCTCTGCCCCCTGGATTTGAATGGTGCCCCCATGGAGCATGCTTTATTTAGTTTATTTTTAGGCCATACCCATTCCAGTACCAGAGCCTGGCATGGTTCTCTACAGCCCTGGTGAGCACACATGCACACACAATTGCAGAGTCTGTTTTTTGTGCATACTACCTATGACATACTACATGCAGGGGAGGCCCCCTTGCAAGAGGATAGAACTCTTTGTCTTAAATGTTAAATGCCCCAGGCCCCAAAAGTATCTTTTAGAATGTGTCAGTGAGTAATGAATACACCCGTGGTCCTGCTAGCTGACCTGGAAAATGTGAACTGTTTCGGGTCCTGAGACTGAGTTTGAGAATGACTGCTGTGCTTACTACAGATTCTAAGACTAAGCAGCCCCATCTACCTATGGCTCCGTTAATATATTTCCATGGAACTTGTATTCTGACTCTGTGGAGGGATTGGTCGATGACTCCAAACTAGAAACCTTGGATAAATGTAGAGGTCCACCTAAGACTTTTTGTGGGCCCCATATATCTATTGTGCTCTCTTCTGTCTGTGATTCTTTAGTAGCCCAGCACAATTTAATTGCCCGTCAAGAAGCTCTTACCCTGCCCACCTGTGTATTGTCCATGAAAGCTCTGGCTGTGATTCTCCCACATGTTCACCTCAAAACTTAGATCTCTAGTGGCATTATCCATTTTAATCATTTGATGTCTGTTGACTCCTAAAAATATTTTTGTGAATGGTGGTTTCTCCCTCATTTTGATTTTTTTTTTTAAATCCATCATTGGTACACAGATTAGACTAGGACAACTAATCATTTTCAGATTACTGTCAACCCCATTTCTGTCTCTGCATGCTAATAATTGCAAAAGTGGTGGTATCTTTTTTTTTTATACACTTTGCTCCTTTCCTTGGCTATTGATCCTATACTGGATCTCCAAAGGTCCTTTTCTGTAGCCCAAATAATCCTTATTTACTGTAGATGATAAATAAAATGGCTACATGCATTTACCATTCTGAAATGCAAATTAAGATGTTATACCATCAATATCTTACCCCTGTGAGGCTTCATTCTATGGGGTCCTTCCGAGTTGATCGCACGTAGCAACTTTTTGCTGCCCATGCGATCAACTATGGTAGTTGGGATATTTGCATAGCAAGGCTGCGATCACTTGTGCTGCCCTGCTATGCAAAAAAAGTTTTGTGTAGAAGTAGACCAGGGTATGAGTTACTTACCCTGTGCGATCGTTCCAGCGATGCAGGTCCCGGAATTTACGTCAGATATCCGCCCTCCAAACGCCTGGACACGCCTGCGTTCGCTAAACCACTCTCAGAAAACCGTTAGTTGACACCCTGGAACGACTCCCTCCTGTCAATCTTCTTGCGAACGCCGCTGCGAACGCTTTTGTTGTTAGATTCATCACCGGCCAATGACGCGCCTGTGCAATGCGGCCACTGCACATGCGCAGAACAGAGCCATTTGCACCACTGCGACAAACAGCAGCATGCAAACGGGTCAGAATGACCCCCTACGTACCAAACTCAGTATACCCTGTGCTGTATGAATACATAGCTCTGTAAAAAGTCACAATAGTTATGTATTTTGAATAAATTAAAAGACTCTTTTAGGAGGATATGTTTTCATTAGCTAATAAGTTCTCATCTGTGACCTCTCTCACCCCAGAATTAGCCCTGCTACACCTTTATCCTTCTGTTTTCTAAGCATGACAGATATGTTCTGTGTCACATCCTTATCGCAGTGGCCAAGGTCCAGGCTAAGGTAAATTTTCACTTTTAAATGGATGCAGTATGTATTCTGTAATCCACCCTAATGACACTGGGGTATATGCATGCAGTAGTGACAAGAGTGGAGAAGTTGTCCATGGCAACCAGTGTTGAGGTTACATTTATAAAGTGCATTCTATAAAATTATACATAGCAGCTGATTGGTTGCCATGGGCAACTACTTCTCCACACTTTTCACTTTATGAATAGACTCCACTATTTTTTAACACACTGCCTGAACACACAACATTGGGGGTCATTCTGACTCGTTCGCACGCTGCTGTTTGTCACAGCGGTGCGAACAGGTCAGGACTGCGTCTGCACGGCGCACGCGCATCATTGCCCAGCTACAGCCATCGCCGGGCAATGACCAGAAGAAGAAAGTGATCCTAGCGCGATCGCAAGAAGATTGACAGCGGGGAGGCGTTCTTGGGCGGATGCTCACCGTTTTCTGGAAGTGGTGAGCCCAACGCCGGCATGTCCAGGTGTTTGGAGGGCGGATGTCTGACGTCAATTCCGGGACCTTCATCGCTGAATCCATCGCACAGGGTAAGTAACTGCAGGGCTAGTCTTGTTTTACACAAAACTTTTTTTAGCATAGCAGGTCTGCACAAGCGATCGTAGCCCTGCTATGCTAAAATACACTCCCCCACAGGTGGCGTCAAGTTGATCGCATGAGCAGCAAAAAGTTGCTACGTGCGATCAACTCAGAATGACACACCTAGTGGCTCACAGCACTCCTAGTAATGGCACCCTAATTATTTTATCTTTAACACAGTCCCTGAATACGCATCAGTTAGATTTAAATTTTTAATAGCACAATGCTCCTCTAACAGAGTGCTCACAGTGCTGCAGCCCACAGTCTTCAGTGCCTTTATGGATTTTTTTTATGACACAGTGCCTCTTTCATTTAACACAGTGCTCCTAATTACTTTTTTTTTAAAACGTCACGGTGCCTCTTTGCTGGCTTTCAGTTAACACCATGCTCTAGTCTGACTACTGATGGCGTTTAGTGCCTGACAGTGCTGCAGCTCACAGTCCCACAGCCTCTCCCTCTGGTCTCCTGTGTAATATGGCTCCCGATCATTAAGAAGGGACTTTAATATGTAATCCAAAATACGCAAGATCTGACGCTGGGAATATTACAGTTTGTCTCGTTTTGGGATCCGAACATCGTAGGAAGACCCATGTCTGGGTTCAGTGCAACTCTGAGCCCATAAGTTTGGGTATGTTCTGTTTCCATGGAAACCAAACTACACATCTCTAATCATAATTCAGTGGTTTGATGCTTCAATCTGCTGGTGATTTGCAGCGGTTTCAAAAACA
Source organism: Pseudophryne corroboree (assembly GCF_028390025.1). Taxonomy (NCBI): domain Eukaryota; kingdom Metazoa; phylum Chordata; class Amphibia; order Anura; family Myobatrachidae; genus Pseudophryne; species Pseudophryne corroboree. The sequence continues at coordinate 234,782,244 of NC_086452.1, read as the reverse complement.
CAACAAAATCAGTAAATATACTTCTTGGACTTTAATACTGTATATCCATTAGCCAAAATGGCTTTCATCTACTATAACACCTCTGAACTTGTTATCATTTTCTCTGAATAGACTGTGAATTTTCTACTACTGTATGGACATATTATTTTTACTCATATTAGGGTTTTTTTAATTACCGGTACAGATGTTGACTTACTACTATATAGATATGTAAGAATGTGAGTATAGAACAAACTATATAACTATAACACACCGAAAATTAAATTATGTTTATTTTTTGGTGTTTATTCTAATATTTATATAATGTAAAGTTTTGTGAAGGTGACATGTCCGCCTTAAGTGCAGCAGAGTGGTTTTACATGCACATAACTGGTTCACGTCTAGATAAGCCTGCTGTGATTAGAGATGAGCGGGTTCGGATGTAACACCAGAATTAACGCCAGTTCGGTTTTATTTAGATTTTTCTTATTGGCTATCCAAAACACGTGACGTCCGTGAGCCAATAAGATGCCGTTTTGAGAACCGAGTAAATCCGAGTAAGAACGAGTAAAACCGAACCCGCTCATCTCTAGTTGTGATATGCATGGAAACTGAAACTGGGCAGAGATCTGTCCTCATACTCTGCGGCTTTATTCGTGCTGAACAGCCTTTCCCGACGCGCCACATCTGCACCAAGAGGGGGTTTTTCACTCAAAATGTGCATTCTGTAAATCTGTTTGCACAAATAAAACAACTGGAAGCAACAAAACTACTGTTAGTTTACAGTGATCTATTTTCTGTGCAACATTTGTACATTTGTGTGTGAATTTACCATGTGCTACCATGCAGCAACTGTAGCTTTTACTCATGTTCCGTTCTGCCTCATCTGCAACTTTGTATGTGTTTAAAACTAAGGGGTCTATGTGCTAAGCCTTGGAGAGAGATAAAGTGGATGGAGATAAACTACCAGTCAATCAGCTCCTAACTGCCATGAAACATGACAGCTAAGAGCTGATTGGTTGGTACTTTACCTCAATGCACTTTATCAATATCCAGGGCTTAGTAGATAGACCCCTAATTGCTGGGCAGCCCATCTACTGTAGCAGCATTTGAGTGGTGTTTCGCTTTATCTGCGATGCAAATAAAACACAAAATGTAAATAAAATGATGGTAACATACACTACACCTCTTGCAGCGACTCAGTTGTCCCGGGTGTCTCACACCGTATGGTGTATTGAGGCACGGTGTATGAGGACACATCTGTAGATGCTCATCTTTCAAAATGTGATTTAAATGGCAAGGCCAAATCTCTATTACAGTGCCAAAAGTATAAATAAATACAGTACAGGGTTCATAAGAGTTGATTTTAAGATAAATAATTATTTTCAACATAATTGTTACATTACTTTCATTCAGTGATCCTTAATTACAGTAACTTGGATAGGTGTAAAAATATTAATAACCACACATTAATAATCATCCATTAGCTTTAGTGCTGTAATCCCAAATATGTTTCCAGAGATCTCACGATACCTGTGTGTCTGAAAATCTGTTTGTTTATTCAGGAATTCCGTGTGGCACAGCCCCAGATGTTCAAAATGCATTTGTTAAAGAACGGAACAGAGTCTACGTGCATGGTGAAAGTGCAGTCTACCAGTGTAAAGATGGTTTTACCTTTATACCGTCTGGGAGCAGCTCAGCAGAATGCATAGAAGGACAATGGAAAAATGATCCAACTTGTTTTGGTGAGTATTTTATGTAATGACAGGAAATAGAATTTTTACACATACATCAAAAATTATTAAAAATCTACCAAAAATGTTTAAAAATCAACATAATACATAATAATTCCCTTTATATTTTTCCCTATTCTGTGAATTCTACCTATCATTTTTTATCCTTCTGGATTTCTACTTTTTTCTTTATTTTACTCTTACCACAAAACATAATTAATTGATACCACCTAAATGAGGCACATTTTTAAATGCAGTACAAGGTGGCTTTTAGCTGAATACTGAAGCAACAGTATAACACAATAATTGTTGCACTGCTCTAATGGCAGCATCTCTGTAAAATGTACTTGACCAGTTTCTGGCTTGGATATGAATGGCCTCCTGGAGCGCTGCTGTGATAGGGGCTCACTAAGAGGCAATGGCACAAAGCTGACTTGACCTGACCAATTACTTTAGGGGATGTGACCAGCCACCAGAGGGGCAGAAAGGCAAAGTTTCAGTCTACCTCCTGCAGTACTTAAATATAATGGACATTATTCTGCGTAAGACTTATTTGTGAAGATAGATGCATCTCTCATTTTTAAGCTGCCTGTGCATACTGTACATCTGAATCGCACAAATGTGTGTGAAGTCACATGTAGACATGTGCATGTCACAACTTGTGCAAAAAGGAGTCCAACGTGAAATAGACATTACTGGGTGGCAAGTATCCAGATGCATGGAGCGGCTATTTCTGATGGGAGTGTCATGAGCATGTATATAAGCTCAGTGATATTCTGAGTAGTGCATACGGGTAAGAGATGCCTGTTTCCAGGCAAATCTCTTACATTGGCATGGGGCTGATGTAGATGCCTACATTAATGATGAAAGCCTCATCTGTGATCTCTAAAACAATGACTTACTTCTGCTGATTTTTTCATTAACATATGAAAGTAAGTGCAATACTGCAGCCACATGGAAAAGCAGAAACCTCTTACTCAGAATCAGGCCCAATTATCTCTTACCTCTTCTTGGCAAGTTGCCTGCAGTCCAGATGTTCTGGATATTGATGTCTGATCAACACTCCAGTGTTGTCCAGGGGCAATGGCAGTATGGAGATTTCCACAAACTTCTCCCTCACATGCACCTCTGCCCACCACTTCACATACCCTCTCTATAGCCTATTACCTGAATGCCCTTCTGTGTGCCCCATATCTGCTAGAAGGCAATCTTTTGTCAGTCAGTGCCAGCCAGCCTGCTCTCTTGGATCTCCCCCTGTCCCTTCCTCTCACCATAGCAACAGCGAGGGGGTGATCCTAATAGGACTGCCCACCTGCAGCTCTATAGAGACAATCTTCTTGGAGCCAAAGCTCATAGGGTTCAGGGCAGCTACAGCTACCCAAACTTCTCCCCCTGTCACAGGTACTGGCTGTGATCGGTGATCAGAAAAGTCTACCAGCTTGAGCTCACTGCAACCTCACTTCTCCCACAGATCGCTGTGGGAGAAGCATGCCGCCACCCTCTTACAGAGCCAGAAGACTTCAGTGGCGAGGGAGTCACCGGTCCCCTGGCAAGCATGGAGCCGGTGTGAAGATGGTGGCAACAGGGCAGGGAGTGCAGTACTAACTGCGCTTTGGGGCTCAACGGTACATTGCGCGGTGCTGTGAGGGGCGCCCTGAGCCAGCGCCTACACCCCACACTGGTCAGAAGCCTGTCAGGGACCCCAGATCACTGCCAGCAGATATTCCTCAGGCCAGTATAAAGAACCAGAGAGCGGAAAGCAGCGCCATGGAACGGGGCGGAACCTCTCAGAGCAAACTCAGAAGCATTCAGCACCATTTTTCCTGCTCGCAGAGACGCTGACAGGGATAGCTGTTCCTCCTCATCAACTCCAGCTATCTTGTACGGTACAAGGGGGTTGTAGAAGGGGGGGAGGCGGTGTATGTACTGTGTAACCTATTAAGGTGCACAGTAAGCGCTGGATAGTGGTTTTCCTATATCTGAAAAGCGATGTGTGTGGGTTGGCTCCAATCTCTGTGACTCTCTTGGCATTCTTGGGGGGAAACTCTGTCTACCTTTTTCCTGTGTGTGTGTGGAGTGTTTGTTGTCCCCAACTGGCCATGTCTAGGGACTCTGTGTCATATGCTGCAGAGGTTATGTTCTCTCAGGATGACCCCATTCCATATAATCAGGATTGCAGTGTTTTAGCACAGATTCCTGCTAAGGAGCCTGAGTGGTTAGCCTCTCTCAAGGGTATGGTCTCTCAGGTTTCTACTAGGGTAGCGCAAACTGAGACAGCAACTCAGGTTTTACAAAACTCTATGGCTGTATGGTCCGGTTCTGTTCCAGCGCCCACTAGCATACACTCTCAAAAACGTGCTCTTGCCCAGATTATGCAAGATGACACGGATACCGATTCTGCCATGGCAGGCAGTGAGGGTGGTGTGCTGAGGGGAGCGGCATCTCTTGCAAAAGGGGTGCAGTTTATGAATGAAGCCATTAGAGATGTGTTGAATATTATTGACGCAACACCTGAGCAGGTTGAGGAGGCTTACTTCACGGATAATAAGAAGGCCTCGCTAACCTTCCCTGCGTCTAAAGATTTAAAAGCTATATTTGAGAAATCCTATGAAAACCCGGAGAAAAAAATACAGATCCCCAGAAAGGTTCTGGTTGCTTTTCCCTTTCCTGAGGAGGATAGAAAGAAATAAGAAAATCCACCCATAGTTGACGCATCTGTTTCCAGACAGTCAAAGAAGGTGGTTTTCCCTGTTCTGGGATGTAACACGTTAAAAGAACCGGCTGATCGCAAAATTGACACTACGCTCAAATCCATATACACAGCTTCAGTGGCGATATTGCGACCTACTATTGCCTGTGCATGGATCTCAAACTATTGTAAAGTGGTCAGGCACGTTACTTGAGATATCGGATTCAATGGATAAAAGTGACGTTGAATTGATTTTACGTAACATACAGGATTCTGCAGGATTTATGGTGGAATCCATGAAAGACTTGGGTTCGATTGTTGCAGGGATATCTTCCATGTCTGTCTTGGCTCGCAGAGGACTCTGGATACACCAATGGTCTGCCGACGAGGAATCCAGGACAGGTGTGGAGAACCTACCATACACACGTCAGGCTCCCTTTGGGGAAGCATTGGATGCGTGGATTTCCACGGCAACTGCGGGTAAGTCACCTTTTATTCCCTCAGCTCCACCTTCTATGAAGAAACCTTTTTCTTCATTCCCATCACAGTCCTTTCGGACAGCAAAAACAAAAAAGTCCAAGCCTTCTAACACCTTCTTTAGAGGAGGTCGTGCAAAATCCAAAAAACCTGCTACTGCAGGTTCCCAAGACCAGAAGTCTGATTCTGGTACATCAAAATCCTCAGCATGATGGTGGACCGCATGGCCTGGAGGAAGGGCCAGTGAAGGCGAGGTTCAGATGGTTCAGCCATGTGTGGGTGTCGTCCGGCCTGGACCCCTGGGTGCCGGAGATTGTGTCCCAGGAGTACAGGCTGGAGTTTCAAGAACTCCCGCCTCACCGATTCTTCAAATCAGGCTTACCAGCTTTACTGGCAGACAGGGCTGTCCTACAGGAAGCCATCCAAAAATTGGATAAGTCAAAGGTCATTGTCCCAGTTCCACCTCATATGCAAAACAAGGGTTACTATTCAAACCTTTTTGTGGTTCCAAAACTGGATGGTTCGTTCAGGCCAATTTTGAATTTGAAAAGGTTGAACCCCTATCCGAGGGAGTTAAAATTCAAAATGGAGTCTTAAATAGCGGTGATCGCAGGTCTGGAGGAGTTCCTGGTATCCCTGGATATCAAGGATGCATACCTCCACATTCCAGATCGAGCCATTCAAGTGCAGTCAGACAATGTAACAACAGTGGCTTATATAAATCGACAGGGCAGAACGAAGAGCAGAGCTGATCCTCTGGGCGGAAAAACACGCGTCGGCAATCTTCATTCCGGGAGTAGACAACTGGGAAGCGGACTTCCTTAGCAGACACGATCTTCATCCAGGAGAGTGGAGACTCCACCTGGAGGTGTTCACGGAGGTAACAGATCTTTGGGGTGTACCTCAAATAGACATGATGGCCTCTCGTCTCAACAAAAAGCTTCAGCGGTATTGTTTCAGGTCGAGGGATCTGCAAGCCGTTGCGGTGGATGCCCTAGTGACTCCATGGGTGTTCCAGTTGGTGTACGTGTTTACTCCACTTCCACTCATTCGAAGAGTTCTAAAACTCATAAGGAGAACAAGAGTTCAGACGATCCTCATTGCTACGGAATGGCCAAGAAGGGCTTAGGTACGCAGATCTTCTGGATCTACTTCTAGAAGAGCCGAGGTCTCTTCCTCTTTGGGAGGACCTGCTGCAGCAGGGGCCATTCACTTATCAAGACTTACCACGGCTATGTTTGACAGCATGGAGGTTGAGCGCCAGATATTAGCTCGGAAGGGCATTCCGAACATGGTTATTCCTACCCTGATACAGGTTAGAAAAGGAGTAACGTCTAAACATTACCATTGTATTTGGAAAAAATATGTACCTTGGTGTGAGTCCAAGAAGTTTCCTACGGTGAAGTTTCAACTGGGATGGTTTCTCCTCTTCCTGCAAGCAGGTGTGGATATGTGCCTGAGGTTGGGATCCGTAAAGGTCCAGATTTCGGCCCTATCCATTTTCTTCCAGAAACAGTTGGCTTCCCTCCCGGAGGTTCAGAACTTTTTGAAAGGGGTTCTGCACATCCCGCCTCCCTTTGTGCCGCCTACAGCACCATGGGATCTTAACGTGATGCTGCAGTTTTTCCATTAGGATTGGTTCGAGCCTCTACAGGAGGTTGAGGTCAAGTTTCTCACATGGAAGGATGTCACTTTGTTGACCTTAGCTTCTGCTAGACGTGTGTCAGTGCTGGGGGCTTTGTCTTGTAAGAGCCCCTTCTTGATCTTCCACGAAGATAGAGCTGAGCTCCGGACACGTCAGCAGTTCCTTCTGAAGGTTGTGTCGGCATTTCATATTAACCAATCTATTGTGGTGCCAGCTACTGACTCCTCAATTTCATCAAAGTCCTTGGATGTTGTAAAGGCTCTGAAAATCCATGTGAAGAGGACTACTCGTCACAGAAAATCGGACTCTCTGTTTGTCCAGTATGCTCCCAAGAAACTTGGGTGTTCTGCTTCTAAGCAGATGATCTCTCACTGGATCAGGTTCACTATCCAGCATGCGTATTCTACGGTGGGATTGCCGTGTTCTATGTCAGTTAAGGCCCACTCTACTCGTAAGGTGTGTTCTTCCTGGGTGGCTGCCCGGGGTGTCTCGGCTTTACAGATTTGCTGAGCGGCTACTTGGTCGGGGTCGAACACGTTTGCAAAGTTCTACAAGTTCAATACCTTGGCCGCTGATGACCTGAAGTTTGGTCAATCAGTTCTGCAGGAGCCTCCACACTCTCCCTCCCATTCTGTGAGCTTTGGTACATCCCCATGGTACTAATGTGGACCCCAGCATCCTCTAGGATGTAAGAGAAAATAGGATTTTAATTACCTACCAGTAAATCCTTTTCTCATAGTCCGTAGAGGATGCTGGGCAGTGCTTCGTGATCCTGCAGTGGTTACTTAGTTCAGTACTGCTTAGTTCTTGGTTTAGTACTGTTTTGTTACTTGGTTAAGTAATCTTGTCCAGCCGTTGCTGATGTTTCAAGCTAGTTAGCTTGGTTTGCCTTGTTTGTGTGAGCTGGTGTGAATCTCGCCACTATCTGTGTAAAATCCTTCTCTCAAAGTTGTCCATCTCCTCGGGCACAGTTTCTAGACTGAGTCTGGTAGGAAGGGCATAGAGGGAGGAACCAGCCCACACTCTAAAACTCTTAAAGTGCCAATGGCTCCTGGTGATACTAATGTGGGCCCCAGCATCCTCTGCGGGCTACGAGAAAAGGATTTACTGGTAGGTAATTAAAATCCTATTTTTCCCTCAAAATTCTACACACAATACCCCATAATGATAATGTGAAAAAAGTTTTTTTTTTTAGCTTTTTGGAAATGTATTAAAAGTGAAAAACTAAGAAATCACATGTACATAAGTATTCACAGCCTTTGCTCAACTCAGTACTTTGTTGATGCAGCTTTGGCAGCAATTACACCCTCAAGACTTTATGAATATGATGCCACAAGCTTGGCACAACTATCTTTGGGCAGTTTCGCCCATTCCTCTTTGCAGCTCCTTTCAAGCTCCATCAAGTTGGATGGGAAGCGTTGGTGCACAGACAATTTCATATCTCTCCAGAGATGTTCAATCGGATTCAAGTCTGGGTTCTGGCTGGGCCACTCAAGGACATTCACAGAGTAGTACTGAAGCCACTCATTTGATATCTTGAATGTGTGTTTAAGGTCCTTGTCCAGCTGAAAGATGAACCGTCTCCCCAGTCTTTGGTCAAGAGCACTCCGGAGCAGGTTTTCGTCCAGGATGTCTCTGTACATTGCTGCATTCATCTTTCCCTCTATCCTGACTAGTCTCCCAGTTCCTGCCACAGAAAAACATCCCCACAGCATGATGCTGCAACCACCATGCTTCACTGTAGGGATGGTATTGGCCTGGTGATGAGCGGTGCCTGGTTTCCTCCAAATATGACGCCTGCAAAGAGTTCAATCTTTGTCTCAATAGCCCAGAAAATTTTGTTTGTCATGGTCTGAGAGTCCTCCAGGCGGACTGCTATGTGCTTTTTTACTAAGAAATGGCTTCCGTCTGGCCACTCTACCATACAGGCCTGATGAATTGCTGCAGAGATGGTTGTCCTTCTGGAAGGTTCTTCTCTCTTCACAGAGGAATGCTGTAGCTCTGACATTGGGCTCTTGGTCACCTCCCTGAATTGGGTCTTTCTCCCCCCGATCGCTCAGTTTAGATGGCCGTTGTCACTGACCTAGATTGAGGGTGTTGTGAACTCGGGGATTCTTCCGATGGTTGGGAAGAGGAACCACAACTGTGCCGGAACAGGGGTGACCTGATATAGGATTTCCTCATACATGACTCTGACAGTAAGGTTTGGTGAAATATTGAAGAGCTTTATTGCAGGAAATAACAACTCAAAGTCATATAGCATAAAGGGAACTTATGAGGGAATGTCCAGGCCCATTGAAGGGTTTGTGAGCAATGTTAAAGATACTGGTGACTGAAGAAATTGTGAGCGATGTTTAAAAGACACTGATGATTTGAAGAACTTGTAAATGGTGGTTAAAGATACAGATGACTTAAAGAACTTGAGAACGGAGATTAAGACGCTGGTGATTTTAAGAACTTAAGTGCAGTGGTTTAAGACGCTGATGATTTGTAAAACTTGAGAACGGTGACTGAGACGCTGATGATTTGAAGAACTTGAGAACGGTGACTGAGACGCTGTGATTTGAAGAACTTAAGTGCAGTGGTTTAAGACGCTGATGATTTGTAGAACTTGAGAACGGTGACTGAGATGCTGATGATTTGAAGAACTTAAGTGCAGTGGTTTAAGACGCTGATGATTTGTAGAACTTGAGAACGGTGACTAAGACGCTGTTGATTTGAAGAACTTGAGTGCAGAGGTTTAAGACGCTCATGATTTGCAGAACTTGAAAACGGTGCTTAGGGCCCGCAGCCCACGTTGATTCCTAGGAGCACTGGTGACTGGACCGCAGAGAGACACACCAGCCGCTGGGAATGCTGGAACCTATGCAGCGAACTGGCACCTGGAAATGCCGGAGACACTGGAGTACAGCTTCAGAGATTCTCGCCGGGAACAAGAGCGCTGGCATCCACTTCAGGGGAAAGACGATACTCAGGCGCCGAGGCTCTGTCCGGCGTCTGCCATTGAATCTCCCGCCACCGCTGGATTGGCGGAACAGTCTGATGACGTCACCTGCTCCCCGCCCACGTGATGGCGGGTGTCATGGCGGCACCCCTACCCGGAGAACCGCCGGGAGCCACGCCAGCCAGACGCCGGAGCCCGTGGCCCACCGAAGGCGGAGGCCGCAACACAGACCAGCAGGCATGCAGGGGTAAGCGCAGCGAACGCCGCCTCTGGCGTGTGACAGCCATCCAGCTCTAGGAAGAGTCCTGGTGGTTCCGAACTTCTACCATTTACAAATGATGGAGGCCACTGTGCTCATTGGGACCTTCAAAGCAGCAGATATTTTTCTGTAACCTTTCCCAGATTTGTGCCTCGAGACAATCCTGTCTCGGAGTTCTACAGACAATTCCTTTTACTTCATGCTTGGTTTATGCTCAGACGTGCTCTGTCAAGTATGGGACCTTATATAGACAGGTGTGTGCCTTTTCAAATCATGTCCAATCAACTGAATTTACCACAGGTGGACTCCAATTAAGCTGTAGGAACATCTCAAGGATGATCAGTGGAAACAGGGTGCACCTGAGCTAAATTTTGAGATCCATGGCAAAGGCTGTGAATACTTATGTACATGTGATTTCTTAATTTTTTATTTTTAATAAATTTGCAAAAAAAAAACAAAACTTTTTTCACATTGTCCTTATGGGGTATTGGCTCTCATTCCGAGTTGTTCGCTCGTTAGCTGCTTTTGGCAGCATTGCACACGCTAAGCCGCCGCCCTCTGGGAGTGAATCTTAGCTTTGCAGAATAGCGAACGAAAGATTAGCAAAATAGCGAAAATAAATTTCTTAGCAGTTTCTGAGTAGCTCCAGACCTACTCACAAATAGCCATCAGTTCAGGCCGTTTCGTTCCTGGTTTGACATCACACACACGCCCAGCGTCCGGCCAACCACTCCCCCGTTTCTCCATACACTCCCGCGTTTTTCCCTGACACGCCTGCGTTTTTCCGCACACTCCCAGAAAACGGGCGGTTTCCGCCCAGAAACACCCACTTCCTGTCAATCACACTACGATCACTTCAACGATGAAAAATCTTCGTTCTGGCGTGAGTAAGTCTACTAAGTTTTGAGCAAAATAACTTAGCGCATGCACACTGCGTACCATGCACATGCGCATTTTTGCCTTAATCGCTCCATTGCGAAAATCGGCAATGAGCGAACAACTCGGAATGACCCCCATTGTGTAGAATTTTGAGGGGAAAATTAATTTATTCCATTTTGGAATAAGGCTGTAACATAACAAAATGTGGAAAAAGTGAAGCGCTGTGAATACTCTCCAGATGCACAATACGTGTGCATATATAAACATCAGGGACGTAACTAGATGTGTGCCGATGGTGCCTTGCCCACAGCGCACATGCACTGAAGTCGCACCATCGACAGCACGGCCGTAGCCACTGTCAAAGTGTCAGTACACTCACTGTCCAGCACTGCCGCCTGTCCCCGCCGGCCACCGACTCATAAAGGACTGTGAGCGCGGCATTCACCCCCCACTTCACTGCTGTGATCTTAGGTCTCCGAGTCCTGCCCCACCAGCGCCTGCCTCCTGCTGCCGTCAGCACCTGCCTCCCGCCGCCTCTACAGGGGACTCAGGAGCACTGTTGAAGCTGCCAGCTCCTCTCCCATTGACAGCCTGCCATGGATGCCGGGTCACAGGTGAGGGTGAGTATAACTCTCTCTCCCCCTCTCTCCCATAAAAGGGGTACATAAAATGGGCCTGCCATAGTGTGTGAAAAAGGGGGACTGCCTGCCACTAATGTGTAAAAAAGGGGACTTTTTTTACATAATGTATAAAAAAGGGGACTGCCTGCCAGTAATGTGTAAAAAAGGGGGACTGCCTGCCATAATGTGTAAAAAAAAAGAAGTGGGACTGCCTGCCATAATGTTTAAAAAAAGGGGACTGCCTGCCAGTAATGTGTAAGAAAGGGGTACTTTCTTACATAATGTGTAAAAAAAAAAAGTGAGACTGCCTGCCATAATGTGTAAAAAAGGGAGACTGCCTGCCAGTAATGTATAAAAAAGGGGGACTTTTTTACATAATGTGTAAAAAAGGGGGCTGCCTGCCATAATGTGTAAAAAAGGGGTACTGCCTGCCAGTAATGTATAAAAAGGGGGACTTTTTTTTACATAATGTGTAAAAAAAAAAGGGGGACTGCCTGCCATGATGTGCAAAAAGGTGTACAGCCTGCCATAATGTGTAAAAAAGGGGGACTGTCTCCCAGTAATGTGTAAAAAAGGGGGACAAAAAAGGGGGACTGCCTGCCAATAATGTGTCAGAAAGGGGGAATCTGCCTACCTACTGTGTAGAAAGGGTGACTCTGTCTTCTTAATGTGTAAAAAGGGGGACTCTGCTACTGTAATGTGGAAGAGGGGGACTCTACCTATCGTGCTGTGTAAAAGTGAGCTCTGCCTACCGTAATGTGTAAAAGTGAGCTCTGCCTGCTGTAATTTGTAAAAGAGAGCTCTACCTGCCTAATGTGTAAAAGGGGGACTCTGCCTGCCGTCGGTCTCCTGACCACCGGTCACATGAATACTTATACTCTCTCTCCAAATACTGCCGTATTTTTCTCCTCCTCTTTGCTTCCAATCTACTTATAGTAACTGGTAACTTATGTACAGCCACCTACTGTACTGTGTCTCACTGTATCTCCTCTCACTCCTTCTTGACTCTCTGCAATACAGCTTCCAGCAACATTTCATACGCAAGGTACTTTTGCCAGAAAAAAAAGAAAAAAAAGAAATAATGACATGAAATTCTGAAAACATGTATTCATTGTGTTTTCACTTTTTTTTTTATAATTTAAGATACATCTTGTGGACCTGCACCAAATGTAGACAATGCTGATCTGTTACGTGGGAAAGACAGATATGTATCTGGTGAAAGAGCATCATATAAATGTAAATCTGGTTATTCTCTGGGACAATCTATGCAAGCTGAAGCACTTTGTAGCAATGGAGAATGGAAAGATAAGCCAGTGTGCGGAAGTAAGCCAATCGCATTCATTTCTAAAATGTTTTACTTGTTTAATTTTATTTAATTTTTAAGTGAAGTGTATAGTCTAATTAACAACGCTCACTGTTGAATGGACTTTACTGCACTCTTCAACTCGTGTACGGTGTAGAGGTAGCTGAGAGTTTCTATAAAATGGAAAGAATAATGTAAGATTCAGCTGAAATGTCCATGTGCCACCAACATTTTAAAGAGTTTGCTTAAATATATAGAGTTCTGGTAGCCCCAAATTACATTGGGGGTCATTCCGAGTTGATCGCTCGTTATTTTTTTCTCGCAACGGAGCGATTAGTCGCTAATGCGCATGCGCAATGTCCGCAGTGCGACTGTGCCAAGTAAATTTGCTATGCAGTTAGGTAATTTACTCACGTTTTTTTCATCGTTCTGGCGATCAAAATGTGATTGACAGGAAGTGGGTGTTTCTGGGCGGAAACAGGCCGTTTTATGGGAGTGTGCGAAAAAACGCTACCGTTTCCGGAAAAAACGCGGGAGTGGCTGGAGAAACGGAGTAGTGTCTGGGCGAACGCTGGGTGTGTTTGTGACGTCAAACCAGGAACTAAACGGACTGAACTGATCGCAGATGCCGAGTAAGTCTGGAGCTACTCAGAAACTGCTAAGAAGTGTCTATTCGCAATTTTGAGAATCGTTCGCTCGCAATTTTGATAAGCTAAGATTCACTCCCAGTAGGCGGTGGCTTAGCGTGTGCAATGCTGCTAAAAGCAACTTGCGAGCAATCAACTCGGAATGAGGGCCATTGTGTTGCATATTCTGAGTGTGAAGATATGGATTCTCTGATCACTCAGGTAAACTGTTTAATAAAATGGCAAATGCCCTTTATTGTAAATATACACACACAGGGGGTAATTCAGACCTGATCGCTAGGATGCGTTTTCTCCCAGCCTTCGATCAGCTCCAAACTGCGCTTGCATATGCACCGCAATGCACAGGCGCAACAGACTGTAGCAATTGGGGGTCGATGCATAGTGGCAGGATGGTGCGAAAAAAGCGATCGCAATGTGACTGACAGGAAGAGGGTGTTTGTGGGCGGCAACTGACCATTTTCAGGGAGTGTCTGGAAAAACGCAGGCATGTCCAAGTGTCTGACATCAATTCCGGTCCCACACAGGGTGAAGTGATCACAGTGGCTAAGTAAGTCTGGTCTGCGCAGAGACTGCACAAAATCAGTTTGTGCTGCACTACTACACATGCGTTTGCACACTTGCACAGCTAAAATACATTCCCTCAGTGGGCAGCGACTATCTCATCGCAGGGTTACAAAAATCGCTGCCCTGCGATCAAGTCTAAATTAGGCCCACAGTACACAATAACGTTAACAGTTGTAAGCCAGGATGGTATCTTACTTACTAAGTCCCCACAGTAGTATGTGATTACAAATGCATGCGATCTCCTGATGTTGCATGCTGGCAGTAACTCTGTATCCCCTGGCCTGGGATACCAGCTCACTCAGCGCCGTTTGCCATGAATTCTCGCCACTGATGGCACCGCAATGTCAGCGCCTGCACTTCTGAAGTACATCTACTCTCTGACCTTCTGTGCAGATCTCTCTCTCACCAGTTGAGCTCACTGCTCTTTTTATACCGTACCCTGTCTATTCATAACACAAACAGGTCAGTTAGGAGGTCACAGAGGAGTGGAGTTGAGGTGTCTGGGCTCCTGTACACAATGGGGTTTACTACTTAAAGCCAGTACACACTAGAGAGATTTGTGCTGAGTGATCTGTCACAGACCGCTCAGCACACATCTCTCCCCCCGCTCAGCATGTGTGCTGAGCGAGGAAGGGGGGCTGATGGGAGGGCCGCTCATTTCACCCAGCGGGTGAAATGAGCAATGTGCTAGATTGTGCCTGCATGCAGGCCAATCTAGCACCGGCGATTGCTTAGATTTTAAGCACGGATCTCTCAGTGTGTACCCCCCTTAAACCTACTCATACTAATCACATCTGATTGTGCAGCTAGGGGACTAATACACTTGTGAGATAATCGGCGCTAACCTTCGATTTCGACCACATCTGTGAGAGAAATCGAAGGATTGTATGCACATTTTAGGTACCTTTCAACGCGATGCTTGTCGAATCTCACATCTCTTATGTGCTGCACTTAATATTTATCGAATTGCAGTGTGATCGGCTGCATGTGTTTTTTTTTTAAAACATGCTATATATCGCACTGCGATGTGCGATGGGCACCTGCCGGGAGCAGATGGAGGCCGCTCCCACTCAGCGGTGATGTGCTGAGCGAGGGGGGACAACGAGCCTGCATGCAGACCAATCTAGCAATGCGCGAGCTCGCTGGGGGGCATATACACGCAGATCCGTGCTTAAAATCTAAGCAATCTAGTCAGATTGTTTAAATTTTAAGCATTGATCTCTCCGTGTGTACCCAGGGATGTGTGTAATGCCAATTGCCAGGGCTTCAGTAGTTCCTGCACCTTTAGGACTGGAGAGGGCATGTTGAAGGAAGCTGAGTGTGAGGAACAGCGTGTAGTGTTAGTCCGATCCGTAATACAGCTGCATGCTTATTGCTGCACGGCACATCCTCCAGCCCGCACTCCTCACCTCCAGGTAAGCTGCCAGCCCATTAACAACTTCCGCTCGCTTCCCCGCCCACTTCTCATCATAATACTGCGCTATACTATTGCCCCCCTGGAGCTCCACCTCCTCCCCGTCACTTCTACTTCACTCAGCATCTCTGCCCTTACCCTCCCTGTAACTCCCCCTTCAGTGCCCCAACCCTTACCATCCCTGTAGCATCCCCCCAGGGTGCCCTCACTCTCCCTCTAACTCCCCCTCAGCCTCCCTACCCTCACCCTCCCTGTAACTCCCTCCTCAGCGTCCATACCCTCACCCTCCCTCTAACTCCCTGCTCAGTGCCTCTGCCCTCACCCTCCCTGTAACTCCCCCCTCAGTGCCCTTGCTTTCAACCTCCCTTTAACACCCCGACTGCGCCCATGCCCTCACTCTCACTCCCTGTCAGTGCCCCTGCCCTCACATTCCCTCTAACTCCCCATCAGCATAATCACTGAGCTGTTGAATTTGCCCCCTTCCTATTCAATTGCAGGCCATTTTCGCCCATTTTTTGTGGGAATAGGCATTGGCAAAAAATGCCTCCAAAATCATTGAAAATCAGCCTGACTTTTCACCGGCGCAGGTGAGAAAACATGTGGATTCGCCGATCCACATGTTTTTTTACCCCTGCTGAATTTTTCGCATTGGTGAAAAAACGGCCCTGCTGTTGAATAGGGTGAATCCACTCTCTCTGCAAATGTTATATCTGCCCCACCTGCAGTGCACATGGTTTTGCCCATTAGCTAACAAATTTACTGCTGCAATCAGATTTGAATCACTCCCTGTGAGAGGTCCTAAATGTGTGGTTTGAAGGAGAGGAGGAGTCAAGAATAACTCCAAAACCGCGTACTTGGGGGCTAGAGTCATCAATAGATAATGAAATTGTAGGCAGTGAGGTTATGCGGGAGCGCAGCCTTAGATATGTTATGTTTAAGATAGTGCTGGGACATCCAAGAAGAGATAGCAGAGAGACAGTAGGATATATTAGTGAGGAGTGCTGGGGAATGGTCGGGATGCAATGTAGATTTTAGTATTATCAGTATAGAGATGATATTGTAAGTCAAAAGACCTGATGAGTTTACCAAATGAGGACGTATAGCAAGAGAAAAGGAGTAGTCCAAGAACAGAACCTTGGGGGACACCTATTAGAGGAAGTATGAGGGAGGTGGAGTCATGAGAGGAGATAGCGGAGTGGACAGAGATGAGGGAGGATAGTCAGGAGAGGGCAGTACCACACAGACTAATAGATTTAATTATTTTAAGGTGGAGATGGTGGTCCACAGTGTAAAAAGCAGCAGAGAGGTCAAGGAGAATGAGCAGAGAGTAGTGGGCCTTGGATTTGACAGGATGGAGGTCATTGCAAAATAGATTGCAAACTGCTCCATTAATCTCATAATACCCCCCAGATGCTGAAACAGAGGGGTTATTCTAGATTAGGACCAAATAGGGGGGTTTCCCCAGCACACCAATGGGTACCACTAACCACACATGATCTCTATTTGGCAATAGAACATTCAGACATCTTAGTTACATATATTTACAGAGATATGGTCATGCCTCCAGGCCAACTTTATTGCTTCTCTGATACTGGAAGTCATGGTCACAGAAGCTCACAAAAGCCGGCAAATAGCCAGCCACCCCAGAACAGCACAACAGTGAAAGGCTAAGGTGTTACTGAGAGTTAGTAATAAAGAAGCAAAATCTATGTATTATAAGGTGATAAATAAAATACTCTAGGGAGAAGTATTAGTGGAAAAATATTGGAAGTGTTAAAAAAAGTACTAAATAAAATGTAATTGCAGACTTTCATGAGGGCAGTTTCAGTGTGACGAAGAAGATGGAAGTCAGACGGAAATGGATCAAGCAGGGAGCAGGAAAGAAAGGCAGTAAGACTGTCGTATACCATACACTAAAGGCGTTTGGAGGCAAAAGGGAGGAGAGAGATGGGTGGGTAGCTGGAGGGAGACAACAGCATGAAGGCAGAGGGGACCATGCCTAATGAGAGGGGGAGATTGGGAAGGTGGGAAAAATAGGAACAGGCAGAAGGAGAGAGGTAGCAGATGAGGAAGAAGGGGATAAGGTCTACTGGGGAGGTGGCTGGGCGGGGGGGGCACGGCAATCAGATTAGGACTATCACTTCATCTACAGATAGAGGGGAAAAAGAAGTCAGCGTTGCTAAGGTGGATGGGGAGGGGAAAGGAGTGGGTGAGTTGTTGAGGGTCTGCTGAGATGTGAAGTCCTGACGTATGGAGTCAATTTTGGATGTGAATTAGGTAGCAAAGTCAAGGCCAGAAAGTTAAGAGTCAAGGCAGGGGTGGTTAGAGAAGGGAGTTGACAGTGGTAAAGATCATTGGGGATATAAAGACTGGGAGGATATGAGGTTCTTGAAGTATGACTGTTTAGGGCCGGAAAGGGCAGCATTGTAGGGTGAGAGCATAAATTTGAATTGGAGAAAGTATTCCTTAGAGCATGATTTCCTCTACTGTTGCAAGATGGTACGTGAAAATGTTTGTAGATATCTGATGAATTTTGAATGCCAGGGTTGAGGTGTTGATCTGCAATGGGGAATAGAGGTAATTGGATCAACAGAGTCAAGAGCATAAGTAAGGGAGGCATTGTATAGGGAAGTGGCTTATTCAGGGCAGGAGAGAGAGATAATAAGAGAGAGAAGTAAGTCAAGCATGAAGCGTAAGTAAATGGTGTTGATGGCCTCAATGTTATGCTTAGTGATGGTAGCCTTCGGACACAGAGATGGAGAAGCAGAGAGGGATAAGATAAAAGAGGGCAGGTAATGGTCGGAGAGGGTGAATGGAGAGTTATAGTGGTCAAAAAATCATTATGGTGAGTGAAGACCAGATCAAGTGAGTGCCCACTAACATGGGAGACTGAGGAGGTCCACTGGGAAAGACCAAGTGATGATGTGAGGTTAAGGAGTTCAGAGGCAGAGGATTCTGTGGGGATTTGAATGGGATGTTGAACTCACCTAAGATAATGGAGGGAATGTCTGAACAGAAGAAGTGAGGGAGCCAAGAAGCAAAGTGGTTGAGGAAATTATATGGAGTACCAGGAGGTGGCAAATGACCACTACACAAAGGTAAACAAGTTGCAAAATATAGCATGGACCAGGGACGTGCAGTGTGATTAATTATTAAAATAATAAAAAGAAGATACTTATGACACATATTCTGTGTCATAAGTATCTTCTTTATTTTATTCTAATAATTTTAGGTCCCTAAGGTACTTTGGGAGGCACAGATAGCAGTGCCTCCCGTGGATAATGGGAACGGGGACAGAGCGGGGGGGGGGGGGGCAAGCACTGGGCTGTAAAAGCCCATTAAAAAATATAGGGAAAGTGGCACTTAAACAAGTGCCTCGCTGACAGGAACACCACCCCCATGTCAGTGAGACACCTGTGATTGGACAGCGGATCCAGGGCTGGATCCGCTTGTCCAATCACCCACACGCGGTGCTGGAGGCGGCGGTTCTCGGCGGTGAGTTGCGTTTTAGGTAGCGGGGAGCAGCAGTGGGCCTGCAGTGTGTGCGGCTCTCCGCCTGTCTTCCTCCGCCGGCTCCCGCTACCTCACAGCCAGCAGCGGTGGCCCTGCGGAGCGTGCGGCTCTCCCCCCTGTCCTCCCCCGCCGGCTCCGTCCTCCTGCTCACCTGACAGCCAGCAGCGGTGGGCCTGCAGTACGTGCGGCTCTCCCACGTCCTTCTCCGCCGGCTTCGTCCTCCAGCAGCAGGTTAGTTCGTGTGACTCTCTCTCTCTCTCCTCAAGTGGACATGACCGGCGTAGGATGTAGGTAAGTACAGTATGTGTGAGTGTGTTAGTGTATTTTAATACATTTTTACTGTCACGATGTGTGTGTTGTGTTTTTATTTGGGTATTTTTGTTGTTGTAGAACTACAGGTACCAGCGAGCCCGTTATTTCCCCGCATGCTGGTACTTGAGGTTCGACAAGTACCAGCAAGCGGGGGAGGCTTGCTGGGCCTTGTAGTTCCACAACAAAAAAACAATATTCTTTTTTTACACACATGGCTATCAGCCTGGCACCCACCGCCCAGGGGTGCTGGGGACAGCCTCGGGCTTTACCCATGGCCCTTGGGTGCCTGGAGGGGGACACACCTTGATTTAAGGGGTCCCCACTCATCCAGGAAACCCCAGCCAGAGGTGAGTAGTTGGGGGGGTAATGCCACGGCCTCAGGGACCTACATAAAAGTGTCCCCCAGCTGTGTCATTATCTCTCTGGCTAGTGGAGAATGGTGCTGGTTTTAAAAATATGGGGGACCCCTACATCTTTTATCCCCCATATTTTTGGACCCAGTACCGGACTAAGAGCCCAGTGCTGGTTGTATAAATACGGGGAACCCCTGTCCAATTTTTTACCCGGTATTTAAACAACCAGCTCAAAGAACCCAAGGCTGGTTATATTTAGGAAGGGGGACCCCACACATTTTTTTTAACCCATTCAGACCCTTTTCCATTAAGTTAATGGAAGCCCTGGACAACAAAATTGCATTCATGTCCTACTCCCACTCCCTTTCCAGTCCCAAACACTATTTTTTTATTTTTTTTTCTATAAAAATGTACAATATATCACAAGTATGATGAGCAGGCAGGCAGCGGGGATTGGCGGCATCGGAGTGAGATGCAAATTAGTGGCGGAAGGCTGGGTCAGTTGATGGTGGGCGAGTTTGTAAGCTGTCGGCGTTGGCAGCGGGCATCGGCTCATAGGCAGTTGCGGGCTTTGGCTCGGCGGCGGTAGGGGTCATCGGCAGGATTCAGTGGACATTATGGCTGTAGTGCCTCACCAGCCACTGACCTCATCGCACGCCACTGGCATGGACCACAAATGCAGATATTGTAAGGGAAGGTTCTGATGGTACAGAATGATTGGGAAAGAGTAACCAGAGGATATAGGGGGTAGTTCGTTGGGTCGACAGTCATTAGGTCGACCACTATAGGTCAACACATGAAATAAGTGGTTGAGCAAATTATATGGAGTACCAGGAGGTGACAAATGACCACTATCCAAAGGTGAACAATTAGCAAAATATAGCATGGACCACAAATGCAGATATTGGAAGGGAAGGTTCTGATGGTACAGGATAATTTGGAAGGAATAACCAGAGGATAGAAAGGTTTAGTTCTTTGGGTCGACAGTCATTAGGTCGACCACTATAGGTCAACACATGAAATAAGTCGACACAGTCATTATGTCGACATGGAAAAGGTCGGCCTGAGGATTTTTTTTAAAAAATGGTGTTGTTTTCATCGTAAAGTTACTGGGAACCCCAATTAGTGCACCATGTCTCCTCTCAAAAGTGCCTTGCTCCGCAACCGCTGCACTCGGCACAGGTTACTATTCCCAATCATACTCCATGTGGATCGTAAAATAGGAAAAAGTTCAAAAATGTATTTAAAATAAACAGCTCATGTTGACCTTTCCATGTGTCAACCTTTGCCATGTTGACCTAGTGACCAAGCCGACCTAATGCATGTTGACCAATAGTGGTCGACCTATTGAGTGTCGACCTAAGTGATGTCGTCCCGAAAACCGGATACCAGGATAGAAGGCCACAACACCACCACCATGATGACCCCCGGGCTGGGGAGTATATGAGAATCTGAGGCCCCCAGTGGAGAGAGCAGCAGGAGAACTGGTGTCAGAGGGGTAACCCAGGTTTCTGTAATGGCTAGGAGATTCAGTGAGGTGGAGCTGAAAATATAATAGCTGGGGACCAAATTGTTACAAATGCCAAGGTAGGTGCCTGAGGGTAAGTAACTGGACACATGTTTCGCCTGTATCGAGGCTTGCACACCAGATATCTGGTGAGCAAGCTTCTATGCAGGCAAAACACGTGTCCAGTTACTTACCCTCAGGTACCTACCTTGGCATACAGGTTCCGACATAAATGACCAGCTCTGGATTACCAGTAAAATTGATGAGTACCAATTCCATCTTTATTATATATATTTTTTTGGATAATCTACAGATGAAGCCTCCATTATCTTTGCCTGTCTAGTCGCAGACGTGCACTCCTGGCGTGACTAGGCTATCCGTCCGCTTAGTCACGCCGGGAGTGCACAGAGACGCTCCCATTCAGAGCGACTCTGTCCAGGCGCGAGCGCCCATCCAGACGGAGACGCTCACTGTGACTAGGTGCACCCAGGCGAGCGCGCCTAGTCACAGAAGGAGCAATGATAATGGAGGCTCCATCTGTATGTGATATATTCATGCTCAGTAGGTAGCACATATAATGCCACACATGTACTGTACAATCTATATTCCCTACCACATGTACAACACATTGATACACCCCTTTCACATCTCCAATGCCGGATCCCACCCGGGAATTGGAAACGGGTTCTTCCCGAGTGGGATCCGGCATTGGAGACTATCTTCTGGCTTTCCGACCTGGCAAATTCCTGGGCCGGTTGCCATAGCTGTGGGGTGTGGAGTCAGCAGCAGGGGCGGAGGCAGCGCGGGGAGATGAGTTCATATCCGTGCTGCCTCTCCCTATTTAGCAAACGGGTCCCGGAACACCTCGACCCGGGAATCCGTTTACACTGCCACTGACCCGGTATTCAACACAGTAATAACACTGCTTATTATTTGTGCGATGTGAAAGGGGTGTAACTGTAAAATTATAAACTATAAATCACTGTGCAATACTGTGTATGTCCTCAGGAGGGACTCTCATTGTGCAGGTGTTCCCTCATACCCTGCACTGGTTTTTTGCTAGCAGGGTGTGGGGGTGACACTCCCAGCTCAAAAGCAGATCCTTCATACTTCACTGTCTTCTCTCATCCCTGATCCTCTCAGCTGTAATCTCAACCTCCAGTTCACTGCCTTACAAGGCACACTGGAGGGCAGTAGAAACAAAAGAGATGTAGTTAGAATCCCGGCACTCGGAATCTTGGTGTTGAGAATACCGACGCCAGGATCCTGACCCCCGAGACTGCCGACAGCTGCACCAGGGCTATTTCCACTCGTGGGAGCCCGAAGCGTGGGGAGCACAGCGAGCTCACAAGGGGCTTTCTAGCGCTCGCCCTGCTGCCAGAATTCTGGCGGCTGGGATCCAGGCATAGTTATTCTGGCCTCTGGGATACCGGCCGCCGGGATACCATAGCCAACCCATATACATTTTATTGTTGGAACAATTTGAATCTCTTTATTATGTGTACAGAGACAATGATGACTCTCCCAAAATATTCTACTATAATGATTTGGGACAGGGTACTGTACTGCCTGACTTTTCTTTCTTCCTTTTGGACATATAGATTAACTTACAAGACACTGGTAAGTGTTGGTATAGCCAATAATATACAAATATATATGCACTATTGTAATTAGATACCTTAAATACTTTGATCAGGCAAATTAATCTTTGCCATTACTTTTAACGCATTGGGTATGCTTGACCAGTGGCCGGGATCCTGTCGATCAGCATACCGATGCCGGGATCCCGGCCACCAGAATGCCGGCAGGTGAGTGAGCGCAACGAAGCCCTTTGTGGGCTTGGTGTCACGCTGCGCTCACCAAAGGTTCTATTTCCACTCTATGGGTGTCATGGACACCCAAGAGTAGGAATAGTCCTCGACGCCCTGCCAACATTCTGGCGGACAAGATACCGCGTCTGTATTCTGTCCGCCAGGATCCCGATCTCCGGGCTCGTAACTACATCTTTTTAACAGTATATATACAAATACTTGTGTAATCAATAAATTTAGCCATACTGGATTTATGATTGACAGGGTAATCGGTTACCCACTACTGTTAACCATACAACAGAACTGCAGATACATATCCATGTATTTTTTTAAATTAATCTTATCTTAACATCAAGTACTGTATTAAATGGATTAAAAATATACACATGTGAAATATGCAATATGTGAACAGAGATGTTTCCCTATTTTTAATGCATACTAATAAAGTTTAAAAAATATAATTAAATCTATCGAAAAAGAGTGCCCCTGCACATAGTCTACTTGTCTATCCCAAACTAAACCTGTTTTTTTTTACTCTTGGGAATACCACCAACAAAGCTATTACCCACCAAAATTATAATTAAGGGCCTAATTCAGCAAGGATCGCAAAACAGCAAAATTAGCAAAAAAAGCGTAAAAACGCAAATTCTGCATAGCAAAAACGAAAAAAAAAAAAATTCTGAGACTTAGCAAAAACTGCGTATGAGCTATGAAAAGTAGGCGTGTATGGGGTGTACTAAAGAGCTGGACTCACAAAAACTACGATCAGGGGCGCATGCTGATGGTCGGTGGGCGGTGAATTCGCACATTTCTGATGTGTAGTTTCTGAGTGACTACAGGTCTACCTTAAAAATTGCACAAGCTGACCTCAGTTATATACTGCATGTATACTGCAATCATTGCTTCTGATAAAGCCTATTCTTTATCATATAACATTCACAATATATTGGTAAGAGTCTCAGTACGCAATTGGCGTACGAGGTGCCGTAATGATATGCACTTAGCGTATCAGACGCTAGGCCGTGGTCGAGACGCACGAGCGGCACGTTCGCTCACAACTTTACGCTTGGTATCGAGCACGCTATAGGCGGCTGACTACCGTAATGCTACCCTCTTAGCGTAGCGGATGCTGTGCCCACGGGAGGAACACGAGCGGCGCAGACGCTCATGGGATGAAACTCAGTAAACCTTGTTAGCAACACACTGAAGGGATATACTTATACTGCTAACCTTAATACTGAAATACTGTAATGATATAACGCTTCTTAACCTTGTTAATATAAAAGCTGCTTGAGCGATTGAGACGCTCAGAATACCCTTAGCAATGTAATGATAAACACACAATACCTTGTAAGGTTCCAAAACCTTTATCTAGATGATTTTAGTATGTAAAAAGGGGAAAACAGTTACAGCTTATACACTACAAAACTAACATTAATACCTAAACAGAATAACTATACGTAAATATACAATAGCGGCACAATCGCAAATAACATACAAAGAGAGAGAGTAAATGGCTAACACAGGCGGAGAACAAAGATGGTCACAGAGAAACTTACACACGTGGGAATGATCGCTAGCGCAGTCCTGGAAACCAGCTCTCATTTAGTCAATGATGAAAACCTTTGTGGAAAGAAGTGAGTGAGCTGGCCCAGGCTGGCTGCCTTATATACACAACATACAGTACACTACAAAGGGCCCTACAATCTCATTGTTCATTGGACACAGGAATGTCCCTCTGCATTATAACAAAAGGTCATAGGTGGATTTGAACAGGTGGGCTGTGACTATTTCAAACTGCTAAGGTGGGAGGTATCCTCAGGATTCCCGCGGCATGGATAATGAACTGCAAATACAGTAAATGTCCATAAACTACTTTTAAACATAACTATACGCAGGAGTGATTAATCTCTTCCTAACCAATACCGGAATATTCCTGATAAAATATTCTTCAGTTTGGTACCAGACACCACTGTTCAGCCTTTGTCAAACCCTCCATATCATGCAAAGAGGAATTCCCAAGTTCCCTGAACCATTTACACTAAACATACTCGCTGATATTATTAAGGGGACTATTACCTATAAAACGCATTATATTGGTTAAATATGTAGCGATCGAGTCGCTCGCTAGTTGCACACAAACACCGCCGTAAATACCCATCTCCATGCGCAGGAGACGTCAGAGCGTCCCCTACGCATCCTGAGGGGATGCGTACGCACGGGGGAGTCAGTGCACGAGCAGCGGGCACGTGCATTGGGGTTAGTACAAGGCAATAGTGAATCATGACATTTTTCGACTTTGACAGTCCACCCTTTGGCAGTCACCAATAACTGCCACTTCCTAAACAATTCAAACAGAAAAATATATGTCATCATGTAAATACCTTTTTATGATTGGGTAAAGGGAGGAGAGGAGAAGGTGGGAAAGGTGTGACCTAGTGAGACAGTAAAAGCATGTGTGTATGAAATCCATGTCTGAGGGGTCATGTATCATCGTGCCGTACGTGTTCTAAATCAAGCTTCGAGGTATTGCGAAGTATAAATTTGAATCCTTCTTATCCCGTATTAAGGGTCTGTGGATGGGCTGTCAAACTCTACCGAGCTCTTTTCAGCTTTT
Source organism: Pseudophryne corroboree (assembly GCF_028390025.1). NCBI lineage: Eukaryota > Metazoa > Chordata > Amphibia > Anura > Myobatrachidae > Pseudophryne > Pseudophryne corroboree. Next base: position 234,756,978 of record NC_086452.1, on the reverse strand, counting down.
GGTTACAACAAATGGGGTGCACATTAGTTGATGATACATGAAAGGGGAGAATATGTTGATGCTAATATGTGAGAATCATCTGTCGACTATGTGGGATACTACCTGGAGGTTGTAGAGATGAAGATAAGAAACAAGCGTTATAAATGCAGTGATATAACTATGTGCGTTTTAGTAGACAGTCGCCGATTGAGGTCTTGTCTGATGTCTTGTCTGATGTACATGTTGTCTGATGTCTAGCGGTGCTTTTGCTGTGAGTGGCGAGCAAAAGCTTTTCCAGTGTCCATAAAATTACAGTCTCTAAAGTATTGGGTTTCTAGTAGATAGTTATAGTCACTAAACATCAATGGTCTGTATAAAAGAGGTCGTCAAATTCTTCTTCCAAGTGGATGTCTTTGTACCTTGGAGGAAAATAAAGGAGAAACTGGTGAAAGAAACGGACCATGGAATCACATTTTCATCACAACATTGTCTCAATCGTTGGGTCATAAATTAAACCAATTGGGATTACAGTGTCCTCGCTCCTCAGACTCATCACTCTGGTACTACGTTTACACTTCATTAAAGTCCGTACGCATCTAAATATCAGACTGATCAATATGATGACTCCCAGAATACACAAGAGAAATTTCCCTACATCCATTATAATGCCTTGGGCCCATTCTCCCAAACCAGAGAACCAATTTCGTGGGTTCAACCATGACACCCAACCGGTCAGCTCATTACCCACAGCAGCGAGAGTGAGATTGTGCCTCCTTCGGAACTCCCACTTTAATTGCAAAATGTCATCCATCTTTTATAGTATGATCTCGACCGGGTCCTCAGTGCTGTTTGTAATGTACGTGCAGCACTTTACACCATACTGAGTTGCTAGGGTGACACAATACCCGCCTGTCACTGCTGTGAGATAATTGAGAATCATCCTATGCTGAACCAGCTCTGTTTTGTAGGCTTGTAGCTCTCTCCCAGTATACCTGAACGTGTCGTCATACATTTCAGTGATATTATCTATCAGGTTCGCAACCGTGTTTATATACCTAAAGTTTATCACTCCTCTGGCTGTACAAGTGATATCTAACGCGAGGTGGATTCATGGATCAAATCAGAGGCTGGATGCTCTGTCCTTTTGATCAGGTGCCGTTTAATGACGTGCTCGTAGTGAGTGTGAGTATAAGGAGCTTAGGCATCACGGTGAATATCTTTAATTTTGTTATGGGATACAGTCATTACTTCAGGCAGTATTTTTCCAATGTAACATAATCCCTCTGAGTTTGGGGCAAGCCACTTATACGCCTTTCTCCCGCATATGAAATATGCATCATCGGGGAGAACATATGGGATAGAGTATGACATAACCATGTTACAAACTTTCCATGTGAAATCTCCTAACCCTAATTCTCCCATCTGTCTAGTACACGTATCCGGTTGTACGATATGTGCACAGTATCCTGGTGATACTTCTCCAACTCGCATAGTCCTACTTCCTAGAGTGTACCTATACCGGAAATATTTTCCATTGTCGGCTATCTGACGTATAAGTTCTGTGTTTATGGGCATTCTGTCGGCTCTATGTGATTGATTACTCCATGACACTTCCCAATTTCCCGGCTTTCGGGGATTGGAAATGTTAAAGCATATTAAGGATTTATCCACATGATATTGGTGGAGCTTCAAACTAGGAGGACTAGAGATATTAAACCTCTTGTCCACCGGCCTCCCACCACTTAACTCAAGTACCTCTCCTATCGTTAAAGGGAATGGTACTAGTCCTGATTTGCTATGACCTTGAGGTACTTGAGAGCACACCCAACAGTCTGTCTGGTTTAACACTTTACCCACTAATGAGTGATAGTCCCCCAATGGATGCCGGTCCATGTTGATATTAAAACTGGACTGACATTTCTTGATGCACCCATCCTCAACTATGTTGTCACAATGCCTACAGATGCAGTTCTCTTCAGCTAACAATCCTTCACAATTCCTTCTATGGTCAATGCTACCAGATCGTTTTCTGATACTCGCCTTTACTCAGTGATTATGTTGCTCTTGGAATCCTACGAGCCCGTCCTTGTCATCAGAACCCATTCCAGATCCTTTCTCGACCTCCATGGTACTCTCACCGAAACAGACTGCTCTGGTCAACATCATGGTCAACAGGAAAATCCGGATCACAGTCTCTTGGGGCAAGTCCATCTTACAGGAGGAAAAGGAGAAGAATGAGAAGAGGGAAGGAGAAAATGAGGGAGATGGGAAGTGGAGAGAACAATAAAAGGGAAAAAGAAATCTAGCTCGACAACCGCCTCCGATCTTATTATTCTCAGTGCTCAGGTGCCGTCTCAACCTTCCTGAAACAGACACTCTAGTGATACAACTTCCTCTACCGTCTGTTCTTTGTCACGGGACCTCTCTGGATCATCAACCTTCTTACAATGGGACGAATGGACCCAAGTCTCCCTCTCGGCAACCTTCAATGCTGTTGTGCTGGTTAATAAGACTTAATATGGTCCTTCCCATCTGTCAATAAGGCAACATGAGCGTAGAAAATTCCGTATCATTACATAATCCCCAGGTTCAATGTCATGACAATTACTGTCTGGCAGATCAGGAATCACCAACTTTAGATTATCATTCTGATTCCTCAATTGCTTACTCATCTTAACCAAATACTTTACGGTTACTTCATTGTTACACTTCAAATCATCCTGGGGGTTAATCATAACATGGGGTTGTCGACCAAACAGAATTTCAAAGGGGGGACAGATTAAGAGGGGACCTGGGAGTGGTTCTGATGCTGTATAGTATGAGGGGCAAAGCTTCTGGCCATGACAATCCTGTTTCAGCCATCACTTTGCTCAACTTGTTTTTAATAGTGCTGTTTACTCTTTCCACTTTCGCACTCGCCTGGGGGCGGTACGGAGTATGCAGCTTACTATTAATTCCTATTAACTTACACATTGCTTGAAAGACATCACCTGTAAAATGGGTACCCCTATCACTTTCAATGATTCTAGGGATACCGTACCTGCACACAAATTCCTGCACAATTTTCTTTGCAGTAAACACAGCGGTATTTGTGGCCGCGGGAAATGCTTCAACCCAATTTGAGAACACGTCAATACAAACCAATACATACTTTAAATTTCTACAAGGTGGCAATTGTATGAAATCAATTTGTATTACCTGGAAAGGGCCATCTGTAGGAGGGATATGGGATGGCTCTGTTGGTATTGCCTTTCCGATATTCTTCCTCAAGCAGGTGAGACATGTCATCGCTCTTTTACCCGCATGGGAAGAAAATCCTGGGGCGCACCAATAAACTCTTACCAATTTACACATTCCTTCTTTGCCTAGATGAGTCAGCCCATGTGCCGCTTCCGCTAGACTTGGAAGGTATGCTCTGGGTGCCACTGGCTTACCCTGTTCATCTGTCCAGAGTCCTGAGGACTCCTGGCCATATCCTTTTGACCTCAAACTGCCTTTTCCTGTGGGGAACACAAATTTTGCATTTCACACAATTTCTGTGTATTGACAGTACTGAATACCATCAGTTGTGTGATGTCTGTCTGTATGGGGGTACTGGCTGCTAATTTAGCAGCTTTGTCTGCTCGGCTTTTACCAAGTGATACCGGGTCTTGGCTATACGTGTGAGCTTTACACTTGATAACAGCCACTCTGTCGGGTTCCTGTATCGCTGTTCGAAGTCTTTTGATGTGGGCTGCATGCGCTACGGGTGTGCCAGCTGCCGTCATGAAATTTCTGAGGCGCCATAGGGCCCCGAAATAATGGACTACTCCAAAGGCATACCTAGAATCCATATAGATATTGGCTGACTTGCCTTTAGCCAATTCGCATGCTCTGGTTAGGGCAACCAGCTCAGCAACTTGTGCTGAGTGTGGTGGGCCTAGGGGTTCCGCTTCTATGGTACCTTGGTCATCTACGACTGCGTATCCAGTACACAAGTCTCCCGAATCCGTCTGTCTGTGACAACTACCGTCAGTGTAGAAAGTGAAATCTACATCTTCCAGTGGGTTGTCACTGATGTCAGGCCTTGCCGTGAAATTTTGGGTCAAATATTCCATACAATCATGTGTGTCATCTCCTGTACTAAATCCTCCTTTACCACCACTCTCATCCTCCACCCTTTGTGCCTGTCCAGGCACACCTGGGAGTTATGTTGCAGGATTTAATGCAATGCATCTCCTTATGGTGATGTTTACCGGGGCCATTAATGCCAATTCCCATCTTGTAAACCGTGCTGATGAGACGTGTCTGGTTTGGGCAGAATTCAGTAAGGCTGGCACTGCATGTGGTGTATGAATTGTGAGGTTGTGTCCTAGCACTACATCTTCGCTTTTACTTACTAGCAATGCTATCGCTGCAACACTTCGCAAGCATGTGGGAAGGGATCGCGCTACCATGTCTAGCTGAGCGCTGTAGTAGGCTACCGGCCTGCTGGCATCACCATGCTTCTGGGTTAAGACACCTGCCGCGCACCCAGCGCTTTCTGTTCCATACAGCTCAAAGGGTTTCCCATAATCTGGCATACCTAATGCTGGTGCCTGCGTTAGGCACTGTTTAAGTCTCTCAAATGCCATCTCAGACTCGTCTGTGTACGAAATCCGATCAGGTTTGTTTGATGAGACCATCTCCTGCAAAGGCAAGGCTAGTATGGAAAAACCTGGGATACAGTTACGGCAATACCCACACATTCCTAAAAATGTTCTAATCTGTTGCTGGGTTTGTGGCAGGGTCATGTCACGAATTGCTTGAATTCTATCAGCGGTGAGGTGTCTCAGTCCTTGTGTCAGACAGTGTCCCAAATATTTTACCTTGGTCTGGCATAATTGTAACTTATCTTTGGAAATCTTGTTTTCTGTGTCGGAAAGATGAAACAGAAGCTGTTTCGTATCTCTCAGGGATGATTCGAGTGAATCAGAACACAGCAGCAGATCATCTACATACAGTATTAATACTGATCCGCTCTCAGGTTGGAAAGACTGTAAACAATCATGCAAGGCCTGCGAGAAAATACTTGGACTGTCAATGAAACCTTGTGGTAAACGAGTCCAGGTGTACTGAACTCCTCTGTATGTAAATGCGAATAAGTATTGACTGTCAGGGTGCAGAGGTACCGAGAAGAAGGCGGAGCAGAGGTCAATCACAGTGAAAAATTTGGCAGTGGGAGGGATTTGCATAAGGATGACAGCTGGATTTGGCACTACGGGGAATTGACTCTCAACTATTTTGTTGATCCCTCTTAGATCCTGCACTAGTCTGTAACCCCTCCCCCCACTCTTTTTAACAGGGAAGATGGGACTATTGGCAGTGCTGGACATCCTTACCAGAATGCCCTGTTGTAGCAAGCGCTCTATTACAGGGTAAACTCCTAACTCCACCTCTGGCTTCAGAGGGTATTGTGGGATTTTTGGAGCTATCCTACCATCTTTTACTTGCACAACTACTGGGGCTACGTTTGCCATTAATCCAGTGTCTTGTCCATCCTTGGTCCAAAGTGACTCCGGTATCTGGGAAGTCATTTCCTCTACCTTGGACGGACACCTATTTACAACAACAGTGTTTGACATTAATCTTGTTGGGGAATCTAGCATATCCTGCACTTCCTGAGCGTGGTTTTCGGGTATGTCAAAGAACACACCTTCAGGAGTACAATATATGACACTTCCCATTTTGCACAGTAAATCTCTCCCAAGGAGATTAGTCGGAGCCAATGCAGCCAGCAAAAAGGAATGCTTGGTATGCAAAGGCCCTATCGTAATCTCTGCTGGTTTGCTTAAAGGATAGTGCTGAACTACTCCTGTTACTCCCATGGCTGGAATTGTTTTACCAGTGGTTCTCATGCCCACTGTTGAATTTATCACTGACTTGGCCGCCCCCGTATCTACAAGGAATTTTAGAGATCTACCAGCTACATCAATTGTGACCTCGGGTTCACTTCCAAGGCTCTCAATTAATTTCACTGGCGGCAGATTACAGGTGTGGCCCCACCCCTATGGTGTGTGGTGACCTCCCTGCATCGCACTGGCAGCTATTACCTGTGACGGGGTTAAATGGGAACTATCAGAGACTTGCCAGTCTCTTCTTGGGGGATACCTTCTTGTTTCCCCTGCGTGTGGCTCATAACTCCGTCTCTGCGGTCCTTGATCCCAATTTTGTGTGTCATGTCGTTGCCCATCCAGACGGAGACGCTCACTGTGACTAGGTGCACCCAGGCGAGCGCGCCTAGTCACAGAAGGAGCAATGATAATGGAGGCTCCATCTGTATGTGATATATTCATGCTCAGTAGGTAGCACATATAATGCCACACATGTACTGTACAATCTATATTCCCTACCACATGTACAACACATTGATACACCCCTTTCACATCTCCAATGCCGGATCCCACCCGGGAATTGGAAACGGGTTCTTCCCGAGTGGGATCCGGCATTGGAGACTATCTTCTGGCTTTCCGACCTGGCAAATTCCCGGGCCGGTTGCCATAGCTGTGGGGTGTGGAGTCAGAAGCAGGGGCGGAGGCAGCGCGGGGAGATGAGTTCATATCCGTGCTGCCTCTCCCTATTTAGCAAACGGGTCCCGGAACACCTCCAAACGGGTCCCGGAATACCTCGACCCGGGAATCCGTTTACACTGCCACTGACCCGGTATTCAACACAGTAATAACACTGCTTATTATTTGTGCGATGTGAAAGGGGTGTAACTGTAGAATTATAAACTATAAATCACTGTGCAATACTGTGTATGTCCTCAGGAGGGACTCTCATTGTGCAGGTGTTCCCTTATACCCTGCACTGGTTTTTTGCTAGCAGGGTGTGGGGGTGACACTCCCAGCTCAAAAGCAGATCCTTCATACTTCACTGTCTTCTCTCATCCCTGATCCTCTCAGCTGTAATCTCACCCTCCAGTTCACTGCCTTACAAGGCACACTGGAGGGCAGTAGAAACAAAAGAGATGTAGTTAGAATCCCGGCACTCGGAATCTTGGTGTTGAGAATACCGACGCCGGGATCCTGACCCCCGAGACTGCCGACAGCTGCACCAGGGCTATTTCCACTCGTGGGAGCCCGAAGCGTGGGGAGCACAGCGAGCTCACAAGGGGCTTTCTAGCGCTCGCCCTGCTGCCAGAATTCTGGCGGCTGGGATCCCGGCATAGTTATTCTGGCCTCTGGGATACCGGCCGCCGGGATACCATAGCCAACCCATATACATTTTATTGTTGGAACAATTTGAATCTCTTTATTATGTGTACAGAGACAATGATGACTCTCCCAAAATATTCTACTATAATGATTTGGGACAGGGTACTGTACTGCCTGACTTTTCTTTCTTCCTTTTGGACATATAGATTAACTTACAAGACACTGGTAAGTGTTGGTATAGCCAATAATATACAAATATATATGCACTATAGTAATTAGATACCTTAAATACTTTGATCAGGCAAATTAATCTTTGCCATTACTTTTAACGCATTGGGTATGCTTGACCAGTGGCCGGGATCCTGTCGATCAGCATACCAATGCCGGGATCCCGGCCACCAGAATGCCGGCAGGTGAGTGAGCGCAACGAAGCCCTTTGTGGGCTTGGTGTCACGCTGTGCTCACCAAAGGTTCTATTTCCACTCTATGGGTGTCATGGACACCCAAGAGTAGGAATAGTCCTCGACGCCCTGCCAACATTCTGGCGGACAAGATACCGCGTCTGTATTCTGTCCGCCAGGATCCCGATCTCCGGGCTCGTAACTACATCTTTTTAACAGTATATATACAAATACTTGTGTAATCAATAAATTTAGCCATACTGGATTTATGATTGACAGGGTAATCGGTTACCCACTACTGTTAACCATACAACAGAACTGCAGATACATATCCATGTATTTTTTTAAATAAATCTTATCTTAACATCAAGTACTGTATTAAATGGATTAAAAATATACACATGTGAAATATGCAATATGTGAACAGAGATGTTTCCCTATTTTTAATGCATACTAATAAAGTTTAAAAAATATAATTAAATCTATCGAAAAAGAGTGCCCCTGCACATAGTCTACTTGTCTATCCCAAACTAAACCTGTTTTTTTTTACTCTTGGGAATACCACCAACAAAGCTATTACCCACCAAAATTATAATTAAGGGCCTAATTCAGCAAGGATCGCAAAACAGCAAAATTAGCAAAAAAAGCGTAAAAACGCAAATTCTGCATAGCAAAAACGAAAAAAAAAAAAAAATTCTGAGACTTAGCAAAAACTGCGTATGAGCTATGAAAAGTAGGCGTGTATGGGGTGTACTAAAGAGCTGGACTCACAAAAACTACGATCAGGGGCGCATGCTGATGGTCGGTGGGCGGTGAATTCGCACATTTCTGATGTGTAGTTTCTGAGTGACTACAGGTCTACCTTAAAAATTGCACAAGCTGACCTCAGTTATATACTGCATGTATACTGCAATCATTGCTTCTGATAAAGCCTATTCTTTATCATATAACATTCACAATATATTGGTAAGAGTCTCAGTACGCAATTGGCGTACGAGGTGCCGTAATGATATGCACTTAGCGTATCAGACGCTAGGCCGTGGTCGAGACGCACGAGCGGCACGTTCGCTCACAACTTTACGCTTGGTATCGAGCACGCTATAGGCGGCTGACTACCGTAATGCTACCCTATTAGCATAGCGGATGCTGTGCCCACGGGAGGAACACGAGCGGCGCAGACGCTCATGGGATGAAACTCAGTAAACCTTGTTAGCAACACACTGAAGGGATATACTTATACTGTAAACCTTAATACTGAAATACTGTAATGATATAACGCTTCTTAACCTTGTTAATATAAAAGCTGCTTGAGCGATTGAGACGCTCAGAATACCCTTAGCAATGTAATGATAAACACACAATACCTTGTAAGGTTCCAAAACCTTTATCTAGATGATTTTAGTATGTAAAAAGGGGAAAACAGTTACAGCTTATACACTACAAAACTAACATTAATACCTAAACAGAATAACTATACGTAAATATACAATAGCGGCACAATCGCAAATAACATACAAAGAGAGAGAGTAAATGGCTAACACAGGCGGAGAACAAAGATGGTCACAGAGAAACTTACACACGTGGGAATGATCGCTAGCGCAGTCCTGGAAACCAGCTCTCATTTAGTCAATGATGAAAACCTTTGTGGAAAGAAGTGAGTGAGCTGGCCCAGGCTGGCTGCCTTATATACACAACATACAGTACACTACAAAGGGCCCTACAATCTCATTGTTCATTGGACACAGGAATGTCCCTCTGCATTATAACAAAAGGTCATAGGTGGATTTGAACAGGTGGGCTGTGACTATTTCAAACTGCTAAGGTGGGAGGTATCCTCAGGATTCCCGCGGCATGGATAATGAACTGCAAATACAGTAAATGTCCATAAACTACTTTTAAACATAACTATACGCAGGAGCGATTAATCTCTTCCTAACCAATACCGGAATATTCCTGATAAAATATTCTTCAGTTTGGTACCAGACACCACTGTTCAGCCTTTGTCAAACCCTCCATATCATGCAAAGAGGAATTCCCAAGTTCCCTGAACCATTTACACTAAACATACTCGCTGATATTATTAAGGGGACTATTACCTATAAAACGCATTATATTGGTTAAATATGTAGCGATCGAGTCGCTCGCTAGTTGCACAAAAACACCTCCGTAAATACCCATCTCCATGCGCAAGAGACGTCAGAGCGTCCCCTACGCATCCTGAGGGGATGCGTACGCACGGGGGAGTCAGTGCACGAGCAGCGGGCACGTGCATTGGGGTTAGTACAAGGCAATAGTGAATCATGACATTTTTCGACTTTGACAGTCCACCCTTTGGCAGTCACCAATAACTGCCACTTCCTAAACAATTCAAACAGAAAAATATATGTCATCATGTAAATACCTTTTTATGATTGGGTAAAGGGAGGAGAGGAGAAGGTGGGAAAGGTGTGACCTAGTGAGACAGTAAAAGCATGTGTGTATGAAATCCATGTCTGAGGGGTCATGTATCATCGTGCCGTACGTGTTCTAAATCAAGCTTCGAGGTATTGCGAAGTATACATTTGAATCCTTCTTATCCCGTATTAAGGGTCTGTGGATGGGCTGTCAAACTCTACCGAGCTCTTTTCAGCTTTTGGTTACAACAAATGGGGTGCACATTAGTTGATGATACATGAAAGGGGAGAATATGTTGATGCTAATATGTGAGAATCATCTGTCGACTATGTGGGATACTACCTGGAGGTTGTAGAGATGAAGATAAGAAACAAGCGTTATAAATGCAGTGATATAACTATGTGCGTTTTAGTAGACAGTCGCCGATTGAGGTCTTGTCTGATGTCTTGTCTGATGTACATGTTATACAGACAAAAAGAGAATGGGGTTGTACAAGTAAGGTGCACATGAAATCAATTAAAATATAACTTTTATTATTACATTAAGAGGCCGTGAATCGGTCAGCATAGCGAAAAATATGGTTAAAAAATAGAAAAACTTAAAGTGCTCTAAGGTAGAAAAGTGATAAGAATTAAAAGAGTATCTCCACTTCGATGGGTGCAAAAACTACAAATAAGTAACAGTTTGTATTCAATTTTCAAATAATTTTATGAAGTAAACATATGAATGAATCAAGCCTATTATAAATGGCTACTAACAAACTTTCAATTCTCGGTATCTTTTCTGATATGTGTCTCTTTTATGAATTTTTAATAAAAATTTTTTTTTTTTTTTTTTTATTAATGTGTCTCACACCTTGTACCTTCAGATATCCCTATGTGTCACAGGGATTTCTCATAAAATACTTGGGTTTGCGATATGACAAAGGGTTAATGTGTATACCAGTTAGTATACCCTGGATTCACTATTCAATATTACTCAGGCAACCACTCCCGTTACATAGCCATGTCAGCAGTAGTATGTAGGACAGTTTGATTGTAAAACGGCTTGATCACGGAGTGTATCCTTCTATTAAATCTACTTTATACTCAGGGATTGTTGCCTCTATCCCCACAGGGCAAGGAAACACTTGTATCTAACTGGAGTTAATTGTATAATACACCCAAGGATTGGTATCTCCTTGATGTTCTTATATGGAATGCAATAGTATAATGCTTCCTGTTCGCAGTCAAATAAACGCTGCTTGATGTGTGCTGCTGCGGCATACACTCAATCAGTGTGTGCCCACTTATTCACTTAGATTTATATCAAACCCAGTAAATACATGCTATCAGGAAAGAATGTATAGCATTACATGGACGAATATGCTGTGTAAACCTCTAATGAGTCAAATATTTTTTCCATTTAAATACGACAATTCCATCCCTGAATGCAAGAGTCCACGTCAAATAAGTGGAAACGAGGGCATTTGAAATTAGCTCAATCAGCATGTGTAGGAACAGCATATAAATTCTCCTATTAATTATATGCTGATATTTTTGCTGCTCTAATGAGCATGTAATATAGTCAATATTGTCATTACCTCTAGATATATAAACGATTATTATTCACACAAATAATTATATTGTTAATGGCTCTATTACTCATATACTGGTGTTTTTTACTCCTATAGTGAACACCTAGTATAGTTAGTATAATCAGTGTGATTAGTATAATCGGTATAATCAGTATCCTAGTAGACACATGTGACTGAAGGTTACTAAGGTGAGAGTGTTATAACGGCATATGCTATATCAGTATTTGTTTATCTGGCATATCTATGCCTGCCGTTCAACAATACAACAGATCTAATATATACCATTTAAAGTAGACATGATACACGAGACATTGGGAGACTGAAGACACGCTGCAGCGGCACCTATGGAATCGGCATTTGTCCGATTAACGGGTAATCCCGTTTGGCCGTGCAGCAGTCCAGCTCCCTATTGTATATGGAAGTTAACAAATAACGTAGTTATTGCAAAGGCATCTTAGTGGAGGCAAGTGCCGATGCGCGCATTTCGCATATAGCTTTGTCGAGGCTTAACCCGACTGTCAATCCTGACAAGACATTTATTCATTAATGTGGGCCAATCACATTTGACCCTATGATCACATGGCCACAGTTTCCAAAATCAGCCCGTGATTCCCAGGTGATGTTTGTGAATTCATTACTGACTATCCCACCTTGCATTACGCTACTAGATTGTGTGATCGTGATAGTAACATCCCTGTCTGTATCCTAGGGTTACTGCAGTATTCTATTTACGCTGCATCTACCCTACGTACATGTGGAATATGCCTATACCAAAAGTAAATCCTCACATTTATAGGAACCATATGAAGACTTATAAATAAATCTAAGAATTTAACTTCTCTTGTTTCCGGCTTTAGTATCTATACTTAACCCTTTGTGTCCAGATACACTGTGATAACATGTCCAATATGGGACATCGCTGCTGTACACTACACTTAAGATAGAGGCTAGATTTGATACAATTAATATGAGTCAAGCAATGGATAACTGGATGTAAACTAGTTCTCCTATGTTTCCGATATTGGGGTTATTAAACATTTTTCGGATCCCTATAACTGACATCACGTGATCGAAACTCCCTTCTATGTATCACCAGACGCAGGAGTTGTTAAGTCCTGTATGTCACTAATTCCAGTGCCCTATATGTGGCTACAGGTTCAGTATAGACTCAAAAAATATATAGATTTGATTCTTATTAATGATCCAGTAAATTGTTTATAAAAAATCAGTGTATTCACCAAAAAATGTTCTATATCCATACATTTCATGTTTAACTAATAAAAATTGAAAATTAAAATGTCTTATACTTAGAAATTAAATAAAGATTCCATCACAAATGAATGGAAAAGGAAACTTAATCGTGCGTGAAAAGAGTGGCTCCAGTAAGCCGTGTAATTAATTCGAAACTGTGATAGTAAATATGTGATGTGTGTAAAATGTGTACTAAATGATCCTCTACCAACTTTACTGCGTAGGGAAAAATGTGAAGTATTCCGGAAGTAAAAAGTGCAGAAAAATAGTGTCGGTTAAAACAAAACCCAAAAACAAATCAGTGAAGAAAAACGTGACAACGAAGATATAAATGTGTATTCACCCCCTTCGTGGGAGATTGTTGTGATGTGCATAGTATGATACATGCATTGTAGCTGGATCATGCAAAGTGTCTTTGATGTCTATGAAACCCTGTAATGAAAGATTTATCCTAATATAAAATAAAATAAAATAAGTGGGATCACAAGCAAGCTGAAGAAATAAATGATTTTGAACTGGGTCGGTGACCTAAGGCCCCAGAGTACTATGGGGATATACAGTACATCAAGTGATTATTCCTACCCGTATCCCCTGGGCTTGTAATTATCACCGTGCGGCGAATGTTGATCTAATATAGTCCTAGTATTAATGGTCATCACTAGAGTCATGACCTGATTCACCTGCTAATTAATTACTTAAAGTTCCCACGATATTTACAGTTTAGACTTATATCTTTCAAAACGATTTGGATATGGATCTAAATATCTCTAGATGTGAGATAAACAGCGAAGAGAGTTTTCCACTGGGACTAAGTAATGTCTGAGGCTGAACTACAGCCTACCTATGAATTTGCTACTTACAATTCCCTATTTGTATAAAGCCTTTAACTAGACAGTTGATAGTGTCGATTATTAATAGAAGATTAAACATCTATGAAACCCTACATCACAGGATTAATCCTTACAGCATACTAGTGAGATCACGAGCAGGTAAGTATGAGTGGTATACCGGGTAATTGTACATATGACCAAATATAAATGGTATGAAATGAGCAGGAGAGGAGTTTTCCAATATCCACATTTTTATCTATATGAGGCTGCTAGAGCCTCACTTCTTACAATCCCTGACGTACAGGCAGCTTTTAACCAGAGAATTCTGTCTGGTAGTAGGATGGCATATGAACAGACTAATACAAGAAAGGACTGTAGCTGTTGGTCTCATTAAGACCTCTAGGGTGCATTGTGTCCATGAGAAAAATCATCTTAGTCTCTGTTTTTAACAATTCCTGATCAAGATTCCCTCCACGTATTCCCAATTTAATATGTTTCATCCCAAAGGCCTTAAGTCCATTGGGATCTGCGTTATGGGATTGGAGAAAATGCCTTGCTACTGGTGAGATGGCTCTGAAATTAGTGAGATCCTTCTCGGCATTACGTATATTGCCCACATGTTCCAATATTCTCACTTTAAGGGGTCTCATTGTTTTTCCAATGTATGCTTTATTACAGGGGCATTCCAGATGATAAATTGTACCAACTGTGGTGCATGTAATTAGGCCTGGTATGGTCCATTTCTTATTGAACCTGTCCGAATAGGATTTCTTAGGGACCATATATTTGCAGGCTTTACATCGTCCACATCGTGTGGATCCTATAGATGTTAACTTAGTATCTGCCCTTGACATGTGACTGTGGACTAGTTTGTCCCGTACATTGGGAGACCTCCTCCAGCTACACTTAACCCTGTCTGGTAAGATTTCATTCAGATCACTGTCTGTTTTCAACACATGCCAGTGTCTTTGTAAGATCGAATCTATATTTCGCCATTGGGCGTTGAAGGTTCCAATGAAGCGAATGGGGTCTTCATTCTGAGATCTTAATTTGGGTTTGAGGAGGGATTCCCTGGAATGTAGTTCTGTTTCTTTTATGGCTCGTTTAATGTTCCTCCTACTGTAACCTCTTTCCCTGAATCTCCTGCTTTGTTCCTCTCTTCTGATCCCAAAGGTTTCCTCATCGGAACAATTTCTCTTGATTCGCAAGAATTCGCCTTTTGGAATGGCATGCAAAGTTGGAGGGAAATGTGCACTCTGAGCGTGAAGAACGCTGTTCGTGGCAGTTTTCTTCCTAAAATTGTCTGTAAGGATGTTTCCTTCTTCATCAAGTCTTATGGTTAGATCTAAGAAATGTATCTGTTCCTGGCTCATTTCACAAGTCAACTTGAGATTCAGATTGTTCCTGTTTAGGATGGAAATAAATTCTTTGAGATCCCAATTTTGACCTTCCCATAGGAAGAAAATGTCGTCTATGTATCTGCAGTAGATGAGAATGTTATCTGTGTATTTCTCCATCGATTCGTGGAACACAAATTCCTTTTCCCACCACCCCAGGTAGAGGTTGGCATAGGTGGGGGCACAAGCGGTCCCCATTGCCGTTCCTCTCACCTGGAGGTAGTGGGATTCATTGCAGACAAAGTAGTTCCTGGTAAGAATAAACTGTAGTAAATTGATGATAAAATTATTGAAGTCACAATGTACTTCCATATCCAGGAAAAACTTTGCTGCTTGGATGCCTTGTGTATGTTGTATACTGGTGTAAAGGCTTTCAACGTCACATGACACCAGCCATACCCCAGGGTTGACCCTTAAATTGAGTAATTTATTAAGGACATCCATTGTGTCACGCAGGTATGATGGTAAGGTGACGACATGCTTTCTAAGGAATTGGTCCACGTAGACACTGGCTTTTTCGGTGAGGCTGCCCTTCCCAGACACAATTGGCCTACCTGGAGGTTTCTTATCATTTTTGTGGATTTTCGGAAGGAGATACAGCGTTGGTGTTTTTGGGTTATTAACCTTAAGAAAATCTAGATCTTTTTTAGGGATAGTCCCATTCCTGTATGCATTAGTGATCAGGTTGTCATATTCCCTAAGAAATCGCTGCGTGGGACTAAAGATCAATTTCTTGTAACAGGTGGTATCCTTGAGTTGTTTTTCCAGTTCTTCTATATATAACTCCCTAGGCCATAACACGATATTCCCCCCTTTATCGGATGGTTTGATTATAACATCATGCCATTCTGAAAGCTCCTGTAATGCCTCTCTTTCCCCTTTACTAATATTATCTGGATAATATTTATTGTGCTGAAACAGGACATCCAGATCTCTTGATACTAGTTTTTGGAATATTTGTACTTGTGGGCATATCTTGCCATCAGGATAGAATGTAGATTTTTTCTTTATTTTGTCCGAATTAAAAGGGACCGGGTGAAATTGGTCTGATCCGTTATTTTGATCTAAATCCTCTAATATTTCCAAGGCTATCTCATCATCAGAGCCTAGTTCTACGGGGACTTCCACCGTGGCAGGGATTTCTGGATTGTTTGGAGGGAGGTTACAGAAGAACTTTTTGAGGAGGAGTTTACGTGTAAATAAATTTAAATCCTTCTCACATTCAAACCTGTCCAGTTTGTGTATAGGTGAGAAGGAAAGGCCTTTACTGAGTATAGAAATTTGTGATTCTGTAAGGTTTAGATCTGTGAGATTAATGATTCTAAGGGAGTCTGATGTCACTGTTTCTCCTATATTGACTGAATCTCTCACTTCTTGTATCTCCTTCTCTCCCTCGGTTCTTCTCTCCAATCTAATGTGTCCCTCTTTCTTCTTTCCCCCTTGGCCCCTCCTAGTTTTTCTCCATTTTTCCCAGTGTCGTCCCATACCTCTCTGGGGGATTTGCCTAAAAAATCCCTTCTCTGAAATTTATTGCCACCCCTGGGATTTTCTCCTTCAGAGGAGTCGGGTTCAGATGTAGAGTAATTGGAGGACTGAGTATTCCTAGTTTTGAAATTTTTAACTGTAGGAGTATTCCATCTGAAGACCCTATTCATTGAGTAATCAGTTTTATCTCTCTGAAATTTCCTTCTCTTTCTTTCTATAATTTCATTCTCATACTCTTCTATTTCTTTTTTGTAAAGCTCATAGCGTTGCTGGAATTTCTCAAGGGATTCAAAATTCTTTAATTTCTCACCCAATTGCACTATCTCCTGATTTAATTGATTCAAAATTATTTCATCATGTTTCATCAAAATTTTAATTAGGTCCCTAGAGCATTGGGTTAGGACTTTCTCCCATTCAGTTTTTAACTCGTTGTTCACCAACTCATATGCCGGGAATAATTTAGGTCTCAAACCTCTGGGGATAAGATGATTTTTTAAATAATTATCAAAAGTAGATCTATTCCACCCAGTTTTGCTCTGTTTCATTAATGCCAATTTCAGGGAGAATAAATCATCTGTCCAATCTGTTGTTCCTGTATCTGATCTATTTATATCCTCACTAAACATGGTTTCCATGTCATTTCTCAATTTGTCACGTCTATTCTCCAAGTCACGGGACAAACAAAAAGTGGCCATCCTGTCAGTCGACATGCGGATTAATACACAATAAAATTAATTGTTTTACTACGTCGTGTGATAAACACAATTGTTATGAGTCAATTCAATAGTGATATGAGGTGCTAGATCTAAAGAAACTGATAAATCAGTAGGTGGATACCCTGACAACAAAACTGCAGATACTGCAAAGGAGATCTGCACTCTCAAATTATATGTTGGAAAATATTGAAGTGAGAAGGATCACTTCTGATGACCCCAATATACATTTTAGGGATAAGTATACCTCAGTCTTGGGGGTGCTACCTAGGACAACCAATTAGCAACACATAATACAGACAAAAAGAGAATGGGGTTGTACAAGTAAGGTGCACATGAAATCAATTAAAATATAACTTTTATTATTACATTAAGAGGCCGTGAATCGGTCAGCATAGCGAAAAATATGGTTAAAAAATAGAAAAACTTAAAGTGCTCTAAGGTAGAAAAGTGATAAGAATTAAAAGAGTATCTCCACTTCGATGGGTGCAAAAACTACAAATAAGTAACAGTTTGTATTCAATTTTCAAATAATTTTATGAAGTAAACATATGAATGAATCAAGCCTATTATAAATGGCTACTAACAAACTTTCAATTCTCGGTATCTTTTCTGATATGTGTCTCTTTTATGAATTTTTAATAAAAATTTTTTTTTTTTTTTTTATTAATGTGTCTCACACCTTGTACCTTCAGATATCCCTATGTGTCACAGGGATTTCTCATAAAATACTTGGGTTTGCGATATGACAAAGGGTTAATGTGTATACCAGTTAGTATACCCTGGATTCACTATTCAATATTACTCAGGCAACCACTCCCGTTACATAGCCATGTCAGCAGTAGTATGTAGGACAGTTTGATTGTAAAACGGCTTGATCACGGAGTGTATCCTTCTATTAAATCTACTTTATACTCAGGGATTGTTGCCTCTATCCCCACAGGGCAAGGAAACACTTGTATCTAACTGGAGTTAATTGTATAATACACCCAAGGATTGGTATCTCCTTGATGTTCTTATATGGAATGCAATAGTATAATGCTTCCTGTTCGCAGTCAAATAAACGCTGCTTGATGTGTGCTGCTGCGGCATACACTCAATCAGTGTGTGCCCACTTATTCACTTAGATTTATATCAAACCCAGTAAATACATGCTATCAGGAAAGAATGTATAGCATTACATGGACGAATATGCTGTGTAAACCTCTAATGAGTCAAATATTTTTTCCATTTAAATACGACAATTCCATCCCTGAATGCAAGAGTCCACGTCAAATAAGTGGAAACGAGGGCATTTGAAATTAGCTCAATCAGCATGTGTAGGAACAGCATATAAATTCTCCTATTAATTATATGCTGATATTTTTGCTGCTCTAATGAGCATGTAATATAGTCAATATTGTCATTACCTCTAGATATATAAACGATTATTATTCACACAAATAATTATATTGTTAATGGCTCTATTACTCATATACTGGTGTTTTTTACTCCTATAGTGAACACCTAGTATAGTTAGTATAATCAGTGTGATTAGTATAATCGGTATAATCAGTATCCTAGTAGACACATGTGACTGAAGGTTACTAAGGTGAGAGTGTTATAACGGCATATGCTATATCAGTATTCGTTTATCTGGCATATCTATGCCTGCCGTTCAACAATACAACAGATCTAATATATACCATTTAAAGTAGACATGATACACGAGACATTGGGAGACTGAAGACACGCTGCAGCGGCACCTATGGAATCGGCATTTGTCCGATTAACGGGTAATCCCGTTTGGCCGTGCAGCAGTCCAGCTCCCTATTGTATATGGAAGTTAACAAATAACGTAGTTATTGCAAAGGCATCTTAGTGGAGGCAAGTGCCGATGCGCGCATTTCGCATATAGCTTTGTCGAGGCTTAACCCGACTGTCAATCCTGACAAGACATTTATTCATTAATGTGGGCCAATCACATTTGACCCTATGATCACATGGCCACAGTTTCCAAAATCAGCCCGTGATTCCCAGGTGATGTTTGTGAATTCATTACTGACTATCCCACCTTGCATTACGCTACTAGATTGTGTGATCGTGATAGTAACATCCCTGTCTGTATCCTAGGGTTACTGCAGTATTCTATTTACGCTGCATCTACCCTACGTACATGTGGAATATGCCTATACCAAAAGTAAATCCTCACATTTATAGGAACCATATGAAGACTTATAAATAAATCTAAGAATTTAACTTCTCTTGTTTCCGGCTTTAGTATCTATACTTAACCCTTTGTGTCCAGATACACTGTGATAACATGTCCAATATGGGACATCGCTGCTGTACACTACACTTAAGATAGAGGCTAGATTTGATACAATTAATATGAGTCAAGCAATGGATAACTGGATGTAAACTAGTTCTCCTATGTTTCCGATATTGGGGTTATTAAACATTTTTCGGATCCCTATAACTGACATCACGTGATCGAAACTCCCTTCTATGTATCACCAGACGCAGGAGTTGTTAAGTCCTGTATGTCACTAATTCCAGTGCCCTATATGTGGCTACAGGTTCAGTATAGACTCAAAAAATATATAGATTTGATTCTTATTAATGATCCAGTAAATTGTTTATAAAAAATCAGTGTATTCACCAAAAAATGTTCTATATCCATACATTTCATGTTTAACTAATAAAAATTGAAAATTAAAATGTCTTATACTTAGAAATTAAATAAAGATTCCATCACAAATGAATGGAAAAGGAAACTTAATCGTGCGTGAAAAGAGTGGCTCCAGTAAGCCGTGTAATTAATTCGAAACTGTGATAGTAAATATGTGATGTGTGTAAAATGTGTACTAAATGATCCTCTACCAACTTTACTGCGTAGGGAAAAATGTGAAGTATTCCGGAAGTAAAAAGTGCAGAAAAATAGTGTCGGTTAAAACAAAACCCAAAAACAAATCAGTGAAGAAAAACGTGACAACGAAGATATAAATGTGTATTCACCCCCTTCGTGGGAGATTGTTGTGATGTGCATAGTATGATACATGCATTGTAGCTGGATCATGCAAAGTGTCTTTGATGTCTATGAAACCCTGTAATGAAAGATTTATCCTAATATAAAATAAAATAAAATAAGTGGGATCACAAGCAAGCTGAAGAAATAAATGATTTTGAACTGGGTCGGTGACCTAAGGCCCCAGAGTACTATGGGGATATACAGTACATCAAGTGATTATTCCTACCCGTATCCCCTGGGCTTGTAATTATCACCGTGCGGCGAATGTTGATCTAATATAGTCCTAGTATTAATGGTCATCACTAGAGTCATGACCTGATTCACCTGCTAATTAATTACTTAAAGTTCCCACGATATTTACAGTTTAGACTTATATCTTTCAAAACGATTTGGATATGGATCTAAATATCTCTAGATGTGAGATAAACAGCGAAGAGAGTTTTCCACTGGGACTAATTAATGTCTGAGGCTGAACTACAGCCTACCTATGAATTTGCTACTTACAATTCCCTATTTGTATAAAGCCTTTAACTAGACAGTTGATAGTGTCGATTATTAATAGAAGATTAAACATCTATGAAACCCTACATCACAGGATTAATCCTTACAGCATACTAGTGAGATCACGAGCAGGTAAGTATGAGTGGTATACCGGGTAATTGTACATATGACCAAATATAAATGGTATGAAATGAGCAGGAGAGGAGTTTTCCAATATCCACATTTTTATCTATATGAGGCTGCTAGAGCCTCACTTCTTACAATCCCTGACGTACAGGCAGCTTTTAACCAGAGAATTCTGTCTGGTAGTAGGATGGCATATGAACAGACTAATACAAGAAAGGACTGTAGCTGTTGGTCTCATTAAGACCTCTAGGGTGCATTGTGTCCATGAGAAAAATCATCTTAGTCTCTGTTTTTAACAATTCCTGATCAAGATTCCCTCCACGTATTCCCAATTTAATATGTTTCATCCCAAAGGCCTTAAGTCCACTGGGATCTGCGTTATGGGATTGGAGAAAATGCCTTGCTACTGGTGAGATGGCTCTGAAATTAGTGAGATCCTTCTCGGCATTACGTATATTGCCCACATGTTCCAATATTCTCACTTTAAGGGGTCTCATTGTTTTTCCAATGTATGCTTTATTACAGGGGCATTCCAGATGATAAATTGTACCAACTGTGGTGCATGTAATTAGGCCTGGTATGGTCCATTTCTTATTGAACCTGTCCGAATAGGATTTCTTAGGGACCATATATTTGCAGGCTTTACATCGTCCACATCGTGTGGATCCTATAGATGTTAACTTAGTATCTGCCCTTGACATGTGACTGTGGACTAGTTTGTCCCGTACATTGGGAGACCTCCTCCAGCTACACTTAACCCTGTCTGGTAAGATTTCATTCAGATCACTGTCTGTTTTCAACACATGCCAGTGTCTTTGTAAGATCGAATCTATATTTCGCCATTGGGCGTTGAAGGTTCCAATGAAGCGAATGGGGTCTTCATTCTGAGATCTTAATTTGGGTTTGAGGAGGGATTCCCTGGAATGTAGTTCTGTTTCTTTTATGGCTCGTTTAATGTTCCTCCTACTGTAACCTCTTTCCCTGAATCTCCTGCTTTGTTCCTCTCTTCTGATCCCAAAGGTTTCCTCATCGGAACAATTTCTCTTGATTCGCAAGAATTCGCCTTTTGGAATGGCATGCAAAGTTGGAGGGAAATGTGCACTCTGAGCGTGAAGAACGCTGTTCGTGGCAGTTTTCTTCCTAAAATTGTCTGTAAGGATGTTTCCTTCTTCATCAAGTCTTATGGTTAGATCTAAGAAATGTATCTGTTCCTGGCTCATTTCACAAGTCAACTTGAGATTCAGATTGTTCCTGTTTAGGATGGAAATAAATTCTTTGAGATCCCAATTTTGACCTTCCCATAGGAAGAAAATGTCGTCTATGTATCTGCAGTAGATGAGAATGTTATCTGTGTATTTCTCCATCGATTCGTGGAACACAAATTCCTTTTCCCACCACCCCAGGTAGAGGTTGGCATAGGTGGGGGCACAAGCGGTCCCCATTGCCGTTCCTCTCACCTGGAGGTAGTGGGATTCATTGCAGACAAAGTAGTTCCTGGTAAGAATAAACTGTAGTAAATTGATGATAAAATTATTGAAGTCACAATGTACTTCCATATCCAGGAAAAACTTTGCTGCTTGGATGCCTTGTGTATGTTGTATACTGGTGTAAAGGCTTTCAACGTCACATGACACCAGCCATACCCCAGGGTTGACCCTTAAATTGAGTAATTTATTAAGGACATCCATTGTGTCACGCAGGTATGATGGTAAGGTGACGACATGCTTTCTAAGGAATTGGTCCACGTAGACACTGGCTTTTTCGGTGAGGCTGCCCTTCCCAGACACAATTGGCCTACCTGGAGGTTTCTTATCATTTTTGTGGATTTTCGGAAGGAGATACAGCGTTGGTGTTTTTGGGTTATTAACCTTAAGAAAATCTAGATCTTTTTTAGGGATAGTCCCATTCCTGTATGCATTAGTGATCAGGTTGTCATATTCCCTAAGAAATCGCTGCGTGGGACTAAAGATCAATTTCTTGTAACAGGTGGTATCCTTGAGTTGTTTTTCCAGTTCTTCTATATATAACTCCCTAGGCCATAACACGATATTCCCCCCTTTATCGGATGGTTTGATTATAACATCATGCCATTCTGAAAGCTCCTGTAATGCCTCTCTTTCCCCTTTACTAATATTATCTGGATAATATTTATTGTGCTGAAACAGGACATCCAGATCTCTTGATACTAGTTTTTGGAATATTTGTACTTGTGGGCATATCTTGCCATCAGGATAGAATGTAGATTTTTTCTTTATTTTGTCCGAATTAAAAGGGACCGGGTGAAATTGGTCTGATCCGTTATTTTGATCTAAATCCTCTAATATTTCCAAGGCTATCTCATCATCAGAGCCTAGTTCTACGGGGACTTCCACCGTGGCAGGGATTTCTGGATTGTTTGGAGGGAGGTTACAGAATAACTTTTTGAGGAGGAGTTTACGTGTAAATAAATTTAAATCCTTCTCACATTCAAACCTGTCCAGTTTGTGTATAGGTGAGAAGGAAAGGCCTTTACTGAGTATAGAAATTTGTGATTCTGTAAGGTTTAGATCTGTGAGATTAATGATTCTAAGGGAGTCTGATGTCACTGTTTCTCCTATATTGACTGAATCTCTCACTTCTTGTATCTCCTTCTCTCCCTCGGTTCTTCTCTCCAATCTAATGTGTCCCTCTTTCTTCTTTCCCCCTTGGCCCCTCCTAGTTTTTCTCCATTTTTCCCAGTGTCGTCCCATACCTCTCTGGGGGATTTGCCTAAAAAATCCCTTCTCTGAAATTTATTGCCACCCCTGGGATTTTCTCCTTCAGAGGAGTCGGGTTCAGATGTAGAGTAATTGGAGGACTGAGTATTCCTAGTTTTGAAATTTTTAACTGTAGGAGTATTCCATCTGAAGACCCTATTCATTGAGTAATCAGTTTTATCTCTCTGAAATTTCCTTCTCTTTCTTTCTATAATTTCATTCTCATACTTATAAGTCTTCATATGGTTCCTATAAATGTGAGGATTTACTTTTGGTATAGGCATATTCCACATGTACGTAGGGTAGATGCAGCGTAAATAGAATACTGCAGTAACCCTAGGATACAGACAGGGATGTTACTATCACGATCACACAATCTAGTAGCGTAATGCAAGGTGGGATAGTCAGTAATGAATTCACAAACATCACCTGGGAATCACGGGCTGATTTTGGAAACTGTGGCCATGTGATCATAGGGTCAAATGTGATTGGCCCACATTAATGAATAAATGTCTTGTCAGGATTGACAGTCGGGTTAAGCCTCGACAAAGCTATATGCGAAATGCGCGCATCGGCACTTGCCTCCACTAAGATGCCTTTGCAATAACTACGTTATTTGTTAACTTCCATATACAATAGGGAGCTGGACTGCTGCACGGCCAAACGGGATTACCCGTTAATCGGACAAATGCCGATTCCATAGGTGCCGCTGCAGCGTGTCTTCAGTCTCCCAATGTCTCGTGTATCATGTCTACTTTAAATGGTATATATTAGATCTGTTGTATTGTTGAACGGCAGGCATAGATATGCCAGATAAACGAATACTGATATAGCATATGCCGTTATAACACTCTCACCTTAGTAACCTTCAGTCACATGTGTCTACTAGGATACTGATTATACCGATTATACTAATCACACTGATTATACTAACTATACTAGGTGTTCACTATAGGAGTAAAAAACACCAGTATATGAGTAATAGAGCCATTAACAATATAATTATTTGTGTGAATAATAATCGTTTATATATCTAGAGGTAATGACAATATTGACTATATTACATGCTCATTAGAGCAGCAAAAATATCAGCATATAATTAATAGGAGAATTTATATGCTGTTCCTACACATGCTGATTGAGCTAATTTCAAATGCCCTCGTTTCCACTTATTTGACGTGGACTCTTGCATTCAGGGATGGAATTGTCGTATTTAAATGGAAAAAATATTTGACTCATTAGAGGTTTACACAGCATATTCGTCCATGTAATGCTATACATTCTTTCCTGATAGCATGTATTTACTGGGTTTGATATAAATCTAAGTGAATAAGTGGGCACACACTGATTGAGTGTATGCCGCAGCAGCACACATCAAGCAGCGTTTATTTGACTGCGAACAGGAAGCATTATACTATTGCATTCCATATAAGAACATCAAGGAGATACCAATCCTTGGGTGTATTATACAATTAACTCCAGTTAGATACAAGTGTTTCCTTGCCCTGTGGGGATAGAGGCAACAATCCCTGAGTATAAAGTAGATTTAATAGAAGGATACACTCCGTGATCAAGCCGTTTTACAATCAAACTGTCCTACATACTACTGCTGACATGGCTATGTAACGGGAGTGGTTGCCTGAGTAATATTGAATAGTGAATCCAGGGTATACTAACTGGTATACACATTAACCCTTTGTCATATCGCAAACCCAAGTATTTTATGAGAAATCCCTGTGACACATAGGGATATCTGAAGGTACAAGGTGTGAGACACATTAATAAAAAAAAAAAATTTTTATTAAAAATTCATAAAAGAGACACATATCAGAAAAGATACCGAGAATTGAAAGTTTGTTAGTAGCCATTTATAATAGGCTTGATTCATTCATATGTTTACTTCATAAAATTATTTGAAAATTGAATACAAACTGTTACTTATTTGTAGTTTTTGCACCCATCGAAGTGGAGATACTCTTTTAATTCTTATCACTTTTCTACCTTAGAGCACTTTAAGTTTTTCTATTTTTTAACCATATTTTTCGCTATGCTGACCGATTCACGGCCTCTTAATGTAATAATAAAAGTTATATTTTAATTGATTTCATGTGCACCTTACTTGTACAACCCCATTCTCTTTTTGTCTGTATTATGTGTTGCTAATTGGTTGTCCTAGGTAGCACCCCCAAGACTGAGGTATACTTATCCCTAAAATGTATATTGGGGTCATCAGAAGTGATCCTTCTCACTTCAATATTTTCCAACATATAATTTGAGAGTGCAGATCTCCTTTGCAGTATCTGCAGTTTTGTTGTCAGGGTATCCACCTACTGATTTATCAGTTTCTTTAGATCTAGCACCTCATATCACTATTGAATTGACTCATAACAATTGTGTTTATCACACGACGTAGTAAAACAATTAATTTTATTGTGTATTAATCCGCATGTCGACTGACAGGATGGCCACTTTTTGTTTGTCCCGTGACTTGGAGAATAGACGTGACAAATTGAGAAATGACATGGAAACCATGTTTAGTGAGGATATAAATAGATCAGATACAGGAACAACAGATTGGACAGATGATTTATTCTCCCTGAAATTGGCATTAATGAAACAGAGCAAAACTGGGTGGAATAGATCTACTTTTGATAATTATTTAAAAAATCATCTTATCCCCAGAGGTTTGAGACCTAAATTATTCCCGGCATATGAGTTGGTGAACAACGAGTTAAAAACTGAATGGGAGAAAGTCCTAACCCAATGCTCTAGGGACCTAATTAAAATTTTGATGAAACATGATGAAATAATTTTGAATCAATTAAATCAGGAGATAGTGCAATTGGGTGAGAAATTAAAGAATTTTGAATCCCTTGAGAAATTCCAGCAACGCTATGAGCTTTACAAAAAAGAAATAGAAGAGTATGAGAATGAAATTATAGAAAGAAAGAGAAGGAAATTTCAGAGAGATAAAACTGATTACTCAATGAATAGGGTCTTCAGATGGAATACTCCTACAGTTAAAAATTTCAAAACTAGGAATACTCAGTCCTCCAATTACTCTACATCTGAACCCGACTCCTCTGAAGGAGAAAATCCCAGGGGTGGCAATAAATTTCAGAGAAGGGATTTTTTAGGCAAATCCCCCAGAGAGGTATGGGACGACACTGGGAAAAATGGAGAAAAACTAGGAGGGGCCAAGGGGGAAAGAAGAAAGAGGGACACATTAGATTGGAGAGAAGAACCGAGGGAGAGAAGGAGATACAAGAAGTGAGAGATTCAGTCAATATAGGAGAAACAGTGACATCAGACTCCCTTAGAATCATTAATCTCACAGATCTAAACCTTACAGAATCACAAATTTCTATACTCAGTAAAGGCCTTTCCTTCTCACCTATACACAAACTGGACAGGTTTGAATGTGAGAAGGATTTAAATTTATTTACACGTAAACTCCTCCTCAAAAAGTTCTTCTGTAACCTCCCTCCAAACAATCCAGAAATCCCTGCCACGGTGGAAGTCCCCGTAGAACTAGGCTCTGATGATGAGATAGCCTTGGAAATATTAGAGGATTTAGATCAAAATAACGGATCAGACCAATTTCACCCGGTCCCTTTTAATTCGGACAAAATAAAGAAAAAATCTACATTCTATCCTGATGGCAAGATATGCCCACAAGTACAAATATTCCAAAAACTAGTATCAAGAGATCTGGATGTCCTGTTTCAGCACAATAAATATTATCCAGATAATATTAGTAAAGGGGAAAGAGAGGCATTACAGGAGCTTTCAGAATGGCATGATGTTATAATCAAACCATCCGATAAAGGGGGGAATATCGTGTTATGGCCTAGGGAGTTATATATAGAAGAACTGGAAAAACAACTCAAGGATACCACCTGTTACAAGAAATTGATCTTTAGTCCCACGCAGCGATTTCTTAGGGAATATGACAACCTGATCACTAATGCATACAGGAATGGGACTATCCCTAAAAAAGATCTAGATTTTCTTAAGGTTAATAACCCAAAAACACCAACGCTGTATCTCCTTCCGAAAATCCACAAAAATGATAAGAAACCTCCAGGTAGGCCAATTGTGTCTGGGAAGGGCAGCCTCACCGAAAAAGCCAGTGTCTACGTGGACCAATTCCTTAGAAAGCATGTCGTCACCTTACCATCATACCTGCGTGACACAATGGATGTCCTTAATAAATTACTCAATTTAAGGGTCAACCCTGGGGTATGGCTGGTGTCATGTGACGTTGAAAGCCTTTACACCAGTATACAACATACACAAGGCATCCAAGCAGCAAAGTTTTTCCTGGATATGGAAGTACATTGTGACTTCAATAATTTTATCATCAATTTACTACAGTTTATTCTTACCAGGAACTACTTTGTCTGCAATGAATCCCACTACCTCCAGGTGAGAGGAACGGCAATGGGGACCGCTTGTGCCCCCACCTATGCCAACCTCTACCTGGGGTGGTGGGAAAAGGAATTTGTGTTCCACGAATCGATGGAGAAATACACAGATAACATTCTCATCTACTGCAGATACATAGACGACATTTTCTTCCTATGGGAAGGTCAAAATTGGGATCTCAAAGAATTTATTTCCATCCTAAACAGGAACAATCTGAATCTCAAGTTGACTTGTGAAATGAGCCAGGAACAGATACATTTCTTAGATCTAACCATAAGACTTGATGAAGAAGGAAACATCCTTACAGACAATTTTAGGAAGAAAACTGCCACGAACAGCGTTCTTCACGCTCAGAGTGCACATTTCCCTCCAACTTTGCATGCCATTCCAAAAGGCGAATTCTTGCGAATCAAGAGAAATTGTTCCGATGAGGAAACCTTTGGGATCAGAAGAGAGGAACAAAGCAGGAGATTCAGGGAAAGAGGTTACAGTAGGAGGAACATTAAACGAGCCATAAAAGAAACAGAACTACATTCCAGGGAATCCCTCCTCAAACCCAAATTAAGATCTCAGAATGAAGACCCCATTCGCTTCATTGGAACCTTCAACGCCCAATGGCGAAATATAGATTCGATCTTACAAAGACACTGGCATGTGTTGAAAACAGACAGTGATCTGAATGAAATCTTACCAGACAGGGTTAAGTGTAGCTGGAGGAGGTCTCCCAATGTACGGGACAAACTAGTCCACAGTCACATGTCAAGGGCAGATACTAAGTTAACATCTATAGGATCCACACGATGTGGACGATGTAAAGCCTGCAAATATATGGTCCCTAAGAAATCCTATTCGGACAGGTTCAATAAGAAATGGACCATACCAGGCCTAATTACATGCACCACAGTTGGTACAATTTATCATCTGGAATGCCCCTGTAATAAAGCATACATTGGAAAAACAATGAGACCCCTTAAAGTGAGAATATTGGAACATGTGGGCAATATACGTAATGCCGAGAAGGATCTCACTAATTTCAGAGCCATCTCACCAGTAGCAAGGCATTTTCTCCAATCCCATAACGCAGATCCCAGTGGACTTAAGGCCTTTGGGATGAAACATATTAAATTGGGAATACGTGGAGGGAATCTTGATCAGGAATTGTTAAAAACAGAGACTAAGATGATTTTTCTCATGGACACAATGCACCCTAGAGGTCTTAATGAGACCAACAGCTACAGTCCTTTCTTGTATTAGTCTGTTCATATGCCATCCTACTACCAGACAGAATTCTCTGGTTAAAAGCTGCCTGTACGTCAGGGATTGTAAGAAGTGAGGCTCTAGCAGCCTCATATAGATAAAAATGTGGATATTGGAAAACTCCTCTCCTGCTCATTTCATACCATTTATATTTGGTCATATGTACAATTACCCGGTATACCACTCATACTTACCTGCTCGTGATCTCACTAGTATGCTGTAAGGATTAATCCTGTGATGTAGGGTTTCATAGATGTTTAATCTTCTATTAATAATCGACACTATCAACTGTCTAGTTAAAGGCTTTATACAAATAGGGAATTGTAAGTAGCAAATTCATAGGTAGGCTGTAGTTCAGCCTCAGACATTAATTAGTCCCAGTGGAAAACTCTCTTCGCTGTTTATCTCACATCTAGAGATATTTAGATCCATATCCAAATCGTTTTGAAAGATATAAGTCTAAACTGTAAATATCGTGGGAACTTTAAGTAATTAATTAGCAGGTGAATCAGGTCATGACTCTAGTGATGACCATTAATACTAGGACTATATTAGATCAACATTCGCCGCACGGTGATAATTACAAGCCCAGGGGATACGGGTAGGAATAATCACTTGATGTACTGTATATCCCCATAGTACTCTGGGGCCTTAGGTCACCGACCCAGTTCAAAATCATTTATTTCTTCAGCTTGCTTGTGATCCCACTTATTTTATTTTATTTTATATTAGGATAAATCTTTCATTACAGGGTTTCATAGACATCAAAGACACTTTGCATGATCCAGCTACAATGCATGTATCATACTATGCACATCACAACAATCTCCCACGAAGGGGGTGAATACACATTTATATCTTCGTTGTCACGTTTTTCTTCACTGATTTGTTTTTGGGTTTTGTTTTAACCGACACTATTTTTCTGCACTTTTTACTTCCGGAATACTTCACATTTTTCCCTACGCAGTAAAGTTGGTAGAGGATCATTTAGTACACATTTTACACACATCACATATTTACTATCACAGTTTCGAATTAATTACACGGCTTACTGGAGCCACTCTTTTCACGCACGATTAAGTTTCCTTTTCCATTCATTTGTGATGGAATCTTTATTTAATTTCTAAGTATAAGACATTTTAATTTTCAATTTTTATTAGTTAAACATGAAATGTATGGATATAGAACATTTTTTGGTGAATACACTGATTTTTTATAAACAATTTACTGGATCATTAATAAGAATCAAATCTATATATTTTTTGAGTCTATACTGAACCTGTAGCCACATATAGGGCACTGGAATTAGTGACATACAGGACTTAACAACTCCTGCGTCTGGTGATACATAGAAGGGAGTTTCGATCACGTGATGTCAGTTATAGGGATCCGAAAAATGTTTAATAACCCCAATATCGGAAACATAGGAGAACTAGTTTACATCCAGTTATCCATTGCTTGACTCATATTAATTGTATCAAATCTAGCCTCTATCTTAAGTGTAGTGTACAGCAGCGATGTCCCATATTGGACATGTTATCACAGTGTATCTGGACACAAAGGGTTAAGTATAGATACTAAAGCCGGAAACAAGAGAAGTTAAATTCTTAGATTTATTTATAAGTCTTCATATGGTTCCTATAAATGTGAGGATTTACTTTTGGTATAGGCATATTCCACATGTACGTAGGGTAGATGCAGCGTAAATAGAATACTGCAGTAACCCTAGGATACAGACAGGGATGTTACTATCACGATCACACAATCTAGTAGCGTAATGCAAGGTGGGATAGTCAGTAATGAATTCACAAACATCACCTGGGAATCACGGGCTGATTTTGGAAACTGTGGCCATGTGATCATAGGGTCAAATGTGATTGGCCCACATTAATGAATAAATGTCTTGTCAGGATTGACAGTCGGGTTAAGCCTCGACAAAGCTATATGCGAAATGCGCGCATCGGCACTTGCCTCCACTAAGATGCCTTTGCAATAACTACGTTATTTGTTAACTTCCATATACAATAGGGAGCTGGACTGCTGCACGGCCAAACGGGATTACCCGTTAATCGGACAAATGCCGATTCCATAGGTGCCGCTGCAGCGTGTCTTCAGTCTCCCAATGTCTCGTGTATCATGTCTACTTTAAATGGTATATATTAGATCTGTTGTATTGTTGAACGGCAGGCATAGATATGCCAGATAAACGAATACTGATATAGCATATGCCGTTATAACACTCTCACCTTAGTAACCTTCAGTCACATGTGTCTACTAGGATACTGATTATACCGATTATACTAATCACACTGATTATACTAACTATACTAGGTGTTCACTATAGGAGTAAAAAACACCAGTATATGAGTAATAGAGCCATTAACAATATAATTATTTGTGTGAATAATAATCGTTTATATATCTAGAGGTAATGACAATATTGACTATATTACATGCTCATTAGAGCAGCAAAAATATCAGCATATAATTAATAGGAGAATTTATATGCTGTTCCTACACATGCTGATTGAGCTAATTTCAAATGCCCTCGTTTCCACTTATTTGACGTGGACTCTTGCATTCAGGGATGGAATTGTCGTATTTAAATGGAAAAAATATTTGACTCATTAGAGGTTTACACAGCATATTCGTCCATGTAATGCTATACATTCTTTCCTGATAGCATGTATTTACTGGGTTTGATATAAATCTAAGTGAATAAGTGGGCACACACTGATTGAGTGTATGCCGCAGCAGCACACATCAAGCAGCGTTTATTTGACTGCGAACAGGAAGCATTATACTATTGCATTCCATATAAGAACATCAAGGAGATACCAATCCTTGGGTGTATTATACAATTAACTCCAGTTAGATACAAGTGTTTCCTTGCCCTGTGGGGATAGAGGCAACAATCCCTGAGTATAAAGTAGATTTAATAGAAGGATACACTCCGTGATCAAGCCGTTTTACAATCAAACTGTCCTACATACTACTGCTGACATGGCTATGTAACGGGAGTGGTTGCCTGAGTAATATTGAATAGTGAATCCAGGGTATACTAACTGGTATACACATTAACCCTTTGTCATATCGCAAACCCAAGTATTTTATGAGAAATCCCTGTGACACATAGGGATATCTGAAGGTACAAGGTGTGAGACACATTAATAAAAAAAAAAAAAAAAAAAAAAATTTTTATTAAAAATTCATAAAAGAGACACATATCAGAAAAGATACCGAGAATTGAAAGTTTGTTAGTAGCCATTTATAATAGGCTTGATTCATTCATATGTTTACTTCATAAAATTATTTGAAAATTGAATACAAACTGTTACTTATTTGTAGTTTTTGCACCCATCGAAGTGGAGATACTCTTTTAATTCTTATCACTTTTCTACCTTAGAGCACTTTAAGTTTTTCTATTTTTTAACCATATTTTTCGCTATGCTGACCGATTCACGGCCTCTTAATGTAATAATAAAAGTTATATTTTAATTGATTTCATGTGCACCTTACTTGTACAACCCCATTCTCTTTTTGTCTGTATTATGTGTTGCTAATTGGTTGTCCTAGGTAGCACCCCCAAGACTGAGGTATACTTATCCCTAAAATGTATATTGGGGTCATCAGAAGTGATCCTTCTCACTTCAATATTTTCCAACATATAATTTGAGAGTGCAGATCTCCTTTGCAGTATCTGCAGTTTTGTTGTTCTGATGTACATGTTGTCTGATGTCTAGCGGTGCTTTTGCTGTGAGTGGCGAGCAAAAGCTTTTCCAGTGTCCATAAAATTACAGTCTCTAAAGTATTGGGTTTCTAGTAGATAGTTATAGTCACTAAACATCAATGGTCTGTATAAAAGAGGTCGTCAAATTCTTCTTCCAAGTGGATGTCTTTGTACCTTGGAGGAAAATAAAGGAGAAACTGGTGAAAGAAACGGACCATGGAATCACATTTTCATCACAACATTGTCTCAATCGTTGGGTCATAAATTAAACCAATTGGGATTACAGTGTCCTCGCTCCTCAGACTCATCACTCTGGTACTACGTTTACACTTCATTAAAGTCCGTACGCATCTAAATATCAGACTGATCAATATGATGACTCCCAGAATACACAAGAGAAATTTCCCTACATCCATTATAATGCCTTGGGCCCATTCTCCCAAACCAGAGAACCAATTTCGTGGGTTCAACCATGACACCCAACCGGTCAGCTCATTACCCACAGCAGCGAGAGTGAGATTGTGCCTCCTTCGGAACTCCCACTTTAATTGCAAAATGTCATCCATCTTTTATAGTATGATCTCGACCGGGTCCTCAGTGCTGTTTGTAATGTACGTGCAGCACTTTACACCATACTGAGTTGCTAGGGTGACACAATACCCGCCTGTCACTGCTGTGAGATAATTGAGAATCATCCTATGCTGAACCAGCTCTGTTTTGTAGGCTTGTAGCTCTCTCCCAGTATACCTGAACGTGTCGTCATACATTTCAGTGATATTATCTATCAGGTTCGCAACCGTGTTTATATACCTAAAGTTTATCACTCCTCTGGCTGTACAAGTGATATCTAACGCGAGGTGGATTCATGGATCAAATCAGAGGCTGGATGCTCTGTCCTTTTGATCAGGTGCCGTTTAATGACGTGCTCGTAGTGAGTGTGAGTATAAGGAGCTTAGGCATCACGGTGAATATCTTTAATTTTGTTATGGGATACAGTCATTACTTTACCCTCTGAGTTTGGGGTTTGGGGCAAGCCACTTATACGCCTTTCTCCCGCATATGAAATATGCATCATCAGGGAGAACATATGGGACAGAGTATGACATAACCATGTTACAAACTTTCCATGTGAAATCTCCTAACCCTAATTCTCCCATCTGTCTAGTACACGTATCCGGTTGTACGATATGTGCACAGTATCCTGGTGATACTTCTCCAACTCGCATAGTCCTACTTCCTAGAGTGTACCTATACCGGAAATATTTTCCATTGTCGGCTATCTGACGTATAAGTTCTGTGTTTATGGGCATTCTGTCGGCTCTATGTGATTGATTACTCCATGACACTTCCCAATTTCCCGGCTTTCGGGGATTGGAAATGTTAAAGCATATTAAGGATTTATCCACATGATATTGGTGGAGCTTCAAACTAGGAGGACTAGAGATATTAAACCTCTTGTCCACCGGCCTCCCACCACTTAACTCAAGTACCTCTCCTATCGTTAAAGGGAATGGTACTAGTCCTGATTTGCTATGACCTTGAGGTACTTGAGAGCACACCCAACAGTCTGTCTGGTTTAACACTTTACCCACTAATGAGTGATAGTCCCCCAATGGATGCCGGTCCATGTTGATATTAAAACTGGACTGACATTTCTTGATGCACCCATCCTCAACTATGTTGTCACAATGCCTACAGATGCAGTTCTCTTCAGCTAACAATCCTTCACAATTCCTTCTATGGTCAATGCTACCAGATCGTTTTCTGATACTCGCCTTTACTCAGTGATTATGTTGCTCTTGGAATCCTACGAGCCCGTCCTTGTCATCAGAACCCATTCCAGATCCTTTCTCGACCTCCATGGTACTCTCACCGAAACAGACTGCTCTGGTCAACATCATGGTCAACAGGAAAATCCGGATCACAGTCTCTTGGGGCAAGTCCATCTTACAGGAGGAAAAGGAGAAGAATGAGAAGAGGGAAGGAGAAAATGAGGGAGATGGGAAGTGGAGAGAACAATAAAAGGGAAAAAGAAATCTAGCTCGACAACCGCCTCCGATCTTATTATTCTCAGTGCTCAGGTGCCGTCTCAACCTTCCTGAAACAGACACTCTAGTGATACAACTTCCTCTACCGTCTGTTCTTTGTCACGGGACCTCTCTGGATCATCAACCTTCTTACAATGGGACGAATGGACCCAAGTCTCCCTCTCGGCAACCTTCAATGCTGTTGTGCTGGTTAATAAGACTTAATATGGTCCTTCCCATCTGTCAATAAGGCAACATGAGCGTAGAAAATTCTGTATCATTACATAATCCCCAGGTTCAATGTCATGACAATTACTGTCTGGCAGATCAGGAATCACCAACTTTAGATTATCATTCTGATTCCTCAATTGCTTACTCATCTTAACCAAATACTTTACGGTTACTTCATTGTTACACTTCAAATCATCCTGGGGGTTAATCATAACATGGGGTTGTCGACCAAACAGAATTTCAAAGGGGGACAGATTAAGAGGGGACCTGGGAGTGGTTCTGATGCTGTATAGTATGAGGGGCAAAGCTTCTGGCCATGACAATCCTGTTTCAGCCATCACTTTGCTCAACTTGTTTTTAATAGTGCTGTTTACTCTTTCCACTTTCGCACTCGCCTGGGGGCGGTACGGAGTATGCAGCTTACTATTAATTCCTATTAACTTACACATTGCTTGAAAGACATCACCTGTAAAATGGGTACCCCTATCACTTTCAATGATTCTAGGGATACCGTACCTGCACACAAATTCCTGCACAATTTTCTTTGCAGTAAACACAGCGGTATTTGTGGCCGCGGGAAATGC
The DNA here is from genome assembly GCF_028390025.1 of Pseudophryne corroboree. Lineage (NCBI taxonomy): Eukaryota > Metazoa > Chordata > Amphibia > Anura > Myobatrachidae > Pseudophryne > Pseudophryne corroboree. The sequence continues at coordinate 234,721,148 of NC_086452.1, read as the reverse complement.
TTCAACCCAATTTGAGAACACGTCAATACAAACCAATACATACTTTAAATTTCTACAAGGTGGCAATTGTATGAAATCAATTTGTATTACCTGGAAAGGGCCATCTGTAGGAGGGATATGGGATGGCTCTGTTGGTATTGCCTTTCCGATATTCTTCCTCAAGCAGGTGAGACATGTCATCGCTCTTTTACCCGCATGGGAAGAAAATCCTGGGGCGCACCAATAAACTCTTACCAATTTACACATTCCTTCTTTGCCTAGATGAGTCAGCCCATGTGCCGCTTCCGCTAGACTTGGAAGGTATGCTCTGGGTGCCACTGGCTTACCCTGTTCATCTGTCCAGAGTCCTGAGGACTCCTGGCCATATCCTTTTGACCTCAAACTTCCTTTTCCTGTGGGGAACACAAATTTTGCATTTCACACAATTTCTGTGTATTGACAGTACTGAATACCATTAGTTGTGTGATGTCTGTCTGTATGGGGGTACTGGCTGCTAATTTAGCAGCTTTGTCTGCTCGGCTTTTACCAAGTGATACCGGGTCTTGGCTATACGTGTGAGCTTTACACTTGATAACAGCCACTCTGTCGGGTTCCTGTATCGCTGTTCGAAGTCTTTTGATGTGGGCTGCATGCGCTACGGGTGTGCCAGCTGCCGTCATGAAATTTCTGAGGCGCCATAGGGCCCCGAAATAATGGACTACTCCAAAGGCATACCTAGAATCCATATAGATATTGGCTGACTTGCCTTTAGCCAATTCACATGCTCTGGTTAGGGCAACCAGCTCAGCAACTTGTGCTGAGTGTGGTGGGCCTAGGGGTTCCGCTTCTATGGTACCTTGGTCATCTACGACTGCGTATCCAGTACACAAGTCTCCCGAATCCGTCTGTCTGTGACAACTACCGTCAGTGTAGAAAGTGAAATCTACATCTTCCAGTGGGTTGTCACTGATGTCAGGCCTTGCCGTGAAATTTTGGGTCAAATATTCCATACAATCATGTGTGTCATCTCCTGTACTAAATCCTCCTTTACCACCACTCTCATCCTCCACCCTTTGTGCCTGTCCAGGCACACCTGGGAGTTATGTTGCAGGATTTAATGCAATGCATCTCCTTATGGTGATGTTTACCGGGGCCATTAATGCCAATTCCCATCTTGTAAACCGTGCTGATGAGACGTGTCTGGTTTGGGCAGAATTCAGTAAGGCTGGCACTGCATGTGGTGTATGAATTGTGAGGTTGTGTCCTAGCACTACATCTTCGCTTTTACTTACTAGCAATGCTATCGCTGCAACACTTCCCAAGCATGTGGGAAGGGATCGCGCTACCGTGTCTAGCTGAGCGCTGTAGTAGGCTACCGGCCTGCTGGCATCACCATGCTTCTGGGTTAAGACACCTGCCGCGCACCCAGCGCTTTCTGTTCCATACAGCTCAAAGGGTTTCCCATAATCTGGCATACCTAATGCTGGTGCCTGCGTTAGGCACTGTTTAAGTCTCTCAAATGCCATCTCAGACTCGTCTGTGTGCGAAATCCGATCAGGTTTGTTTGATGAGACCATCTCCTGCAAAGGCAAGGCTAGTATGGAAAAACCTGGGATACAGTTACGGCAATACCCACACATTCCTAAAAATGTTCTAATCTGTTGCTGGGTTTGTGGCAGGGTCATGTCACGAATTGCTTGAATTCTATCAGCGGTGAGGTGTCTCAGTCCTTGTGTCAGACAGTGTCCCAAATATTTTACCTTGGTCTGGCATAATTGTAACTTATCTTTGGAAATCTTGTTTTCTGTGTCGGAAAGATGAAACAGAAGCTGTTTCGTATCTCTCAGGGATGATTCGAGTGAATCAGAACACAGCAGCAGATCATCTACATACAGTATTAATACTGATCCGCTCTCAGGTTGGAAAGACTGTAAACAATCATGCAAGGCCTGCGAGAAAATACTTGGACTGTCAATGAAACCTTGTGGTAAACGAGTCCAGGTGTACTGAACTCCTCTGTATGTAAATGCGAATAAGTATTGACTGTCAGGGTGCAGAGGTACCGAGAAGAAGGCGGAGCAGAGGTCAATCACAGTGAAAAATTTGGCAGTGGGAGGGATTTGCATAAGGATGACAGCTGGATTTGGCACTACGGGGAATTGACTCTCAACTATTTTGTTGATCCCTCTTAGATCCTGCACTAGTCTGTAACCCCTCCCCCCACTCTTTTTAACAGGGAAGATGGGACTATTGGCAGTGCTGGACATCCTTACCAGAATGCCCTGTTGTAGCAAGCGCTCTATTACAGGGTAAACTCCTAACTCCACCTCTGGCTTCAGAGGGTATTGTGGGATTTTTGGAGCTATCCTACCATCTTTTACTTGCACAACTACTGGGGCTACGTTTGCCATTAATCCAGTGTCTTGTCCATCCTTGGTCCAAAGTGACTCCGGTATCTGGGAAGTCATTTCCTCTACCTTGGACGGACACCTATTTACAACAACAGTGTTTGACATTAATCTTGTTGGGGAATCTAGCATATCCTGCACTTCCTGAGCGTGGTTTTCGGGTATGTCCAAGAACACACCTTCAGGAGTACAATATATGACACTTCCCATTTTGCACAGTAAATCTCTCCCAAGGAGATTAGTCGGAGCCAATGCAGCCAGCAAAAAGGAATGCTTGGTATGCAAAGGCCCTATCGTAATCTCTGCTGGTTTGCTTAAAGGATAGTGCTGAACTACTCCTGTTACTCCCATGGCTGGAATTGTTTTACCAGTGGTTCTCATGCCCACTGTTGAATTTATCACTGACTTGGCCGCCCCCGTATCTACAAGGAATTTTAGAGATCTACCAGCTACATCAATTGTGACCTCGGGTTCACTTCCAAGGCTCTCAATTAATTTCACTGGCGGCAGATTACAGGTGTGGCCCCACCCCTATGGTGTGTGGTGACCTCCCTGCATCGCACTGGCAGCTATTACCTGTGACGGGGTTAAATGGGAACTATCAGAGACTTGCCAGTCTCTTCTTGGGGGATACCTTCTTGTTTCCCCTGCGTGTGGCTCATAACTCCGTCTCTGCGGTCCTTGATCCCAATTTTGTGTGTCATGTCGTTGCCCATCCAGACGGAGACGCTCACTGTGACTAGGTGCACCCAGGCGAGCGCGCCTAGTCACAGAAGGAGCAATGATAATGGAGGCTCCATCTGTATGTGATATATTCATGCTCAGTAGGTAGCACATATAATGCCACACATGTACTGTACAATCTATATTCCCTACCACATGTACAACACATTGATACACCCCTTTCACATCTCCAATGCCGGATCCCACCCGGGAATTGGAAACGGGTTCTTCCCGAGTGGGATCCGGCATTGGAGACTATCTTCTGGCTTTCCGACCTGGCAAATTCCCGGGCCGGTTGCCATAGCTGTGGGGTGTGGAGTCAGAAGCAGGGGCGGAGGCAGCGCGGGGAGATGAGTTCATATCCGTGCTGCCTCTCCCTATTTAGCAAACGGGTCCCGGAACACCTCCAAACGGGTCCCGGAACACCTCGACCCGGGAATCCGTTTACACTGCCACTGACCCGGTATTCAACACAGTAATAACACTGCTTATTATTTGTGCGATGTGAAAGGGGTGTAACTGTAGAATTATAAACTATAAATCACTGTGCAATACTGTGTATGTCCTCAGGAGGGACTCTCATTGTGCAGGTGTTCCCTTATACCCTGCACTGGTTTTTTGCTAGCAGGGTGTGGGGGTGACACTCCCAGCTCAAAAGCAGATCCTTCATACTTCACTGTCTTCTCTCATCCCTGATCCTCTCAGCTGTAATCTCACCCTCCAGTTCACTGCCTTACAAGGCACACTGGAGGGCAGTAGAAACAAAAGAGATGTAGTTAGAATCCCGGCACTCGGAATCTTGGTGTTGAGAATACCGACGCCGGGATCCTGACCCCCGAGACTGCCGACAGCTGCACCAGGGCTATTTCCACTCGTGGGAGCCCGAAGCGTGGGGAGCACAGCGAGCTCACAAGGGGCTTTCTAGCGCTCGCCCTGCTGCCAGAATTCTGGCGGCTGGGATCCCGGCATAGTTATTCTGGCCTCTGGGATACCGGCCGCCGGGATACCATAGCCAACCCATATACATTTTATTGTTGGAACAATTTGAATCTCTTTATTATGTGTACAGAGACAATGATGACTCTCCCAAAATATTCTACTATAATGATTTGGGACAGGGTACTGTACTGCCTGACTTTTCTTTCTTCCTTTTGGACATATAGATTAACTTACAAGACACTGGTAAGTGTTGGTATAGCCAATAATATACAAATATATATGCACTATAGTAATTAGATACCTTAAATACTTTGATCAGGCAAATTAATCTTTGCCATTACTTTTAACGCATTGGGTATGCTTGACCAGTGGCCGGGATCCTGTCGATCAGCATACCAATGCCGGGATCCCGGCCACCAGAATGCCGGCAGGTGAGTGAGCGCAACGAAGCCCTTTGTGGGCTTGGTGTCACGCTGTGCTCACCAAAGGTTCTATTTCCACTCTATGGGTGTCATGGACACCCAAGAGTAGGAATAGTCCTCGACGCCCTGCCAACATTCTGGCGGACAAGATACCGCGTCTGTATTCTGTCCACCAGGATCCCGATCTCCGGGCTCGTAACTACATCTTTTTAACAGTATATATACAAATACTTGTGTAATCAATAAATTTAGCCATACTGGATTTATGATTGACAGGGTAATCGGTTACCCACTACTGTTAACCATACAACAGAACTGCAGATACATATCCATGTATTTTTTTAAATAAATCTTATCTTAACATCAAGTACTGTATTAAATGGATTAAAAATATACACATGTGAAATATGCAATATGTGAACAGAGATGTTTCCCTATTTTTAATGCATACTAATAAAGTTTAAAAAATATAATTAAATCTATCGAAAAAGAGTGCCCCTGCACATAGTCTACTTGTCTATCCCAAACTAAACCTGTTTTTTTTTACTCTTGGGAATACCACCAACAAAGCTATTACCCACCAAAATTATAATTAAGGGCCTAATTCAGCAAGGATCGCAAAACAGCAAAATTAGCAAAAAAAGCGTAAAAACGCAAATTCTGCATAGCAAAAACGAAAAAAAAAAAAAAATTCTGAGACTTAGCAAAAACTGCGTATGAGCTATGAAAAGTAGGCGTGTATGGGGTGTACTAAAGAGCTGGACTCACAAAAACTACGATCAGGGGCGCATGCTGATGGTCGGTGGGCGGTGAATTCGCACATTTCTGATGTGTAGTTTCTGAGTGACTACAGGTCTACCTTAAAAATTGCACAAGCTGACCTCAGTTATATACTGCATGTATACTGCAATCATTGCTTCTGATAAAGCCTATTCTTTATCATATAACATTCACAATATATTGGTAAGAGTCTCAGTACGCAATTGGCGTACGAGGTGCCGTAATGATATGCACTTAGCGTATCAGACGCTAGGCCGTGGTCGAGACGCACGAGCGGCACGTTCGCTCACAACTTTACGCTTGGTATCGAGCACGCTATAGGCGGCTGACTACCGTAATGCTACCCTATTAGCGTAGCGGATGCTGTGCCCACGGGAGGAACACGAGCGGCACAGACGCTCATGGGATGAAACTCAGTAAACCTTGTTAGCAACACACTGAAGGGATATACTTATACTGTAAACCTTAATACTGAAATACTGTAATGATATAACGCTTCTTAACCTTGTTAATATAAAAGCTGCTTGAGCGATTGAGACGCTCAGAATACCCTTAGCAATGTAATGATAAACACACAATACCTTGTAAGGTTCCAAAACCTTTATCTAGATGATTTTAGTATGTAAAAAGGGGAAAACAGTTACAGCTTATACACTACAAAACTAACATTAATACCTAAACAGAATAACTATACGTAAATATACAATAGCGGCACAATCGCAAATAACATACAAAGAGAGAGAGTAAATGGCTAACACAGGCGGAGAACAAAGATGGTCACAGAGAAACTTACACACGTGGGAATGATCGCTAGCGCAGTCCTGGAAACCAGCTCTCATTTAGTCAATGATGAAAACCTTTGTGGAAAGAAGTGAGTGAGCTGGCCCAGGCTGGCTGCCTTATATACACAACATACAGTACACTACAAAGGGCCCTACAATCTCATTGTTCATTGGACACAGGAATGTCCCTCTGCATTATAACAAAAGGTCATAGGTGGATTTGAACAGGTGGGCTGTGACTATTTCAAACTGCTAAGGTGGGAGGTATCCTCAGGATTCCCGCGGCATGGATAATGAACTGCAAATACAGTAAATGTCCATAAACTACTTTTAAACATAACTATACGCAGGAGCGATTAATCTCTTCCTAACCAATACCGGAATATTCCTGATAAAATATTCTTCAGTTTGGTACCAGACACCACTGTTCAGCCTTTGTCAAACCCTCCATATCATGCAAAGAGGAATTCCCAAGTTCCCTGAACCATTTACACTAAACATACTCGCTGATATTATTAAGGGGACTATTACCTATAAAACGCATTATATTGGTTAAATATGTAGCGATCGAGTCGCTCGCTAGTTGCACAAAAACACCGCCGTAAATACCCATCTCCATGCGCAAGAGACGTCAGAGCGTCCCCTACGCATCCTGAGGGGATGCGTACGCACGGGGGAGTCAGTGCACGAGCAGCGGGCACGTGCATTGGGGTTAGTACAAGGCAATAGTGAATCATGACATTTTTCGACTTTGACAGTCCACCCTTTGGCAGTCACCAATAACTGCCACTTCCTAAACAATTCAAACAGAAAAATATATGTCATCATGTAAATACCTTTTTATGATTGGGTAAAGGGAGGAGAGGAGAAGGTGGGAAAGGTGTGACCTAGTGAGACAGTAAAAGCATGTGTGTATGAAATCCATGTCTGAGGGGTCATGTATCATCGTGCCGTACGTGTTCTAAATCAAGCTTCGAGGTATTGCGAAGTATACATTTGAATCCTTCTTATCCCGTATTAAGGGTCTGTGGATGGGCTGTCAAACTCTACCGAGCTCTTTTCAGCTTTTGGTTACAACAAATGGGGTGCACATTAGTTGATGATACATGAAAGGGGAGAATATGTTGATGCTAATATGTGAGAATCATCTGTCGACTATGTGGGATACTACCTGGAGGTTGTAGAGATGAAGATAAGAAACAAGCGTTATAAATGCAGTGATATAACTATGTGCGTTTTAGTAGACAGTCGCCGATTGAGGTCTTGTCTGATGTCTTGTCTGATGTACATGTTGTCTGATGTCTAGCGGTGCTTTTGCTGTGAGTGGCGAGCAAAAGCTTTTCCAGTGTCCATAAAATTACAGTCTCTAAAGTATTGGGTTTCTAGTAGATAGTTATAGTCACTAAACATCAATGGTCTGTATAAAAGAGGTCGTCAAATTCTTCTTCCAAGTGGATGTCTTTGTACCTTGGAGGAAAATAAAGGAGAAACTGGTGAAAGAAACGGACCATGGAATCACATTTTCATCACAACATTGTCTCAATCGTTGGGTCATAAATTAAACCAATTGGGATTACAGTGTCCTCGCTCCTCAGACTCATCACTCTGGTACTACGTTTACACTTCATTAAAGTCCGTACGCATCTAAATATCAGACTGATCAATATGATGACTCCCAGAATACACAAGAGAAATTTCCCTACATCCATTATAATGCCTTGGGCCCATTCTCCCAAACCAGAGAACCAATTTCGTGGGTTCAACCATGACACCCAACCGGTCAGCTCATTACCCACAGCAGCGAGAGTGAGATTGTGCCTCCTTCGGAACTCCCACTTTAATTGCAAAATGTCATCCATCTTTTATAGTATGATCTCGACCGGGTCCTCAGTGCTGTTTGTAATGTACGTGCAGCACTTTACACCATACTGAGTTGCTAGGGTGACACAATACCCGCCTGTCACTGCTGTGAGATAATTGAGAATCATCCTATGCTGAACCAGCTCTGTTTTGTAGGCTTGTAGCTCTCTCCCAGTATACCTGAACGTGTCGTCATACATTTCAGTGATATTATCTATCAGGTTCGCAACCGTGTTTATATACCTAAAGTTTATCACTCCTCTGGCTGTACAAGTGATATCTAACGCGAGGTGGATTCATGGATCAAATCAGAGGCTGGATGCTCTGTCCTTTTGATCAGGTGCCGTTTAATGACGTGCTCGTAGTGAGTGTGAGTATAAGGAGCTTAGGCATCACGGTGAATATCTTTAATTTTGTTATGGGATACAGTCATTACTTCAGGCAGTATTTTTCCAATGTAACATAATCCCTCTGAGTTTGGGGCAAGCCACTTATACGCCTTTCTCCCGCATATGAAATATGCATCATCGGGGAGAACATATGGGACAGAGTATGACATAACCATGTTACAAACTTTCCATGTGAAATCTCCTAACCCTAATTCTCCCATCTGTCTAGTACACGTATCCGGTTGTACGATATGTGCACAGTATCCTGGTGATACTTCTCCAACTCGCATAGTCCTACTTCCTAGAGTGTACCTATACCGGAAATATTTTCCATTGTCGGCTATCTGACGTATAAGTTCTGTGTTTATGGGCATTCTGTCGGCTCTATGTGATTGATTACTCCATGACACTTCCCAATTTCCCGGCTTTCGGGGATTGGAAATGTTAAAGCATATTAAGGATTTATCCACATGATATTGGTGGAGCTTCAAACTAGGAGGACTAGAGATATTAAACCTCTTGTCCACCGGCCTCCCACCACTTAACTCAAGTACCTCTCCTATCGTTAAAGGGAATGGTACTAGTCCTGATTTGCTATGACCTTGAGGTACTTGAGAGCACACCCAACAGTCTGTCTGGTTTAACACTTTACCCACTAATGAGTGATAGTCCCCCAATGGATGCCGGTCCATGTTGATATTAAAACTGGACTGACATTTCTTGATGCACCCATCCTCAACTATGTTGTCACAATGCCTACAGATGCAGTTCTCTTCAGCTAACAATCCTTCACAATTCCTTCTATGGTCAATGCTACCAGATCGTTTTCTGATACTCGCCTTTACTCAGTGATTATGTTGCTCTTGGAATCCTACGAGCCCGTCCTTGTCATCAGAACCCATTCCAGATCCTTTCTCGACCTCCATGGTACTCTCACCGAAACAGACTGCTCTGGTCAACATCATGGTCAACAGGAAAATCCGGATCACAGTCTCTTGGGGCAAGTCCATCTTACAGGAGGAAAAGGAGAAGAATGAGAAGAGGGAAGGAGAAAATGAGGGAGATGGGAAGTGGAGAGAACAATAAAAGGGAAAAAGAAATCTAGCTCGACAACCGCCTCCGATCTTATTATTCTCAGTGCTCAGGTGCCGTCTCAACCTTCCTGAAACAGACACTCTAGTGATACAACTTCCTCTACCGTCTGTTCTTTGTCACGGGACCTCTCTGGATCATCAACCTTCTTACAATGGGACGAATGGACCCAAGTCTCCCTCTCGGCAACCTTCAATGCTGTTGTGCTGGTTAATAAGACTTAATATGGTCCTTCCCATCTGTCAATAAGGCAACATGAGCGTAGAAAATTCCGTATCATTACATAATCCCCAGGTTCAATGTCATGACAATTACTGTCTGGCAGATCAGGAATCACCAACTTTAGATTATCATTCTGATTCCTCAATTGCTTACTCATCTTAACCAAATACTTTACGGTTACTTCATTGTTACACTTCAAATCATCCTGGGGGTTAATCATAACATGGGGTTGTCGACCAAACAGAATTTCAAAGGGGGACAGATTAAGAGGGGACCTGGGAGTGGTTCTGATGCTGTATAGTATGAGGGGCAAAGCTTCTGGCCATGACAATCCTGTTTCAGCCATCACTTTGCTCAACTTGTTTTTAATAGTGCTGTTTACTCTTTCCACTTTCGCACTCGCCTGGGGGCGGTACGGAGTATGCAGCTTACTATTAATTCCTATTAACTTACACATTGCTTGAAAGACATCACCTGTAAAATGGGTACCCCTATCACTTTCAATGATTCTAGGGATACCGTACCTGCACACAAATTCCTGCACAATTTTCTTTGCAGTAAACACAGCGGTATTTGTGGCCGCGGGAAATGCTTCAACCCAATTTGAGAACACGTCAATACAAACCAATACATACTTTAAATTTCTACAAGGTGGCAATTGTATGAAATCAATTTGTATTACCTGGAAAGGGCCATCTGTAGGAGGGATATGGGATGGCTCTGTTGGTATTGCCTTTCCGATATTCTTCCTCAAGCAGGTGAGACATGTCATCGCTCTTTTACCCGCATGGGAAGAAAATCCTGGGGCGCACCAATAAACTCTTACCAATTTACACATTCCTTCTTTGCCTAGATGAGTCAGCCCATGTGCCGCTTCCGCTAGACTTGGAAGGTATGCTCTGGGTGCCACTGGCTTACCCTGTTCATCTGTCCAGAGTCCTGAGGACTCCTGGCCATATCCTTTTGACCTCAAACTGCCTTTTCCTGTGGGGAACACAAATTTTGCATTTCACACAATTTCTGTGTATTGACAGTACTGAATACCATTAGTTGTGTGATGTCTGTCTGTATGGGGGTACTGGCTGCTAATTTAGCAGCTTTGTCTGCTCGGCTTTTACCAAGTGATACCGGGTCTTGGCTATACGTGTGAGCTTTACACTTGATAACAGCCACTCTGTCGGGTTCCTGTATCGCTGTTCGAAGTCTTTTGATGTGGGCTGCATGCGCTACGGGTGTGCCAGCTGCCGTCATGAAATTTCTGAGGCGCCATAGGGCCCCGAAATAATGGACTACTCCAAAGGCATACCTAGAATCCATATAGATATTGGCTGACTTGCCTTTAGCCAATTCGCATGCTCTGGTTAGGGCAACCAGCTCAGCAACTTGTGCTGAGTGTGGTGGGCCTAGGGGTTCCGCTTCTATGGTACCTTGGTCATCTACGACTGCGTATCCAGTACACAAGTCTCCCGAATCCGTCTGTCTGTGACAACTACCGTCAGTGTAGAAAGTGAAATCTACATCTTCCAGTGGGTTGTCACTGATGTCAGGCCTTGCCGTGAAATTTTGGGTCAAATATTCCATACAATCATGTGTGTCATCTCCTGTACTAAATCCTCCTTTACCACCACTCTCATCCTCCACCCTTTGTGCCTGTCCAGGCACACCTGGGAGTTATGTTGCAGGATTTAATGCAATGCATCTCCTTATGGTGATGTTTACCGGGGCCATTAATGCCAATTCCCATCTTGTAAACCGTGCTGATGAGACGTGTCTGGTTTGGGCAGAATTCAGTAAGGCTGGCACTGCATGTGGTGTATGAATTGTGAGGTTGTGTCCTAGCACTACATCTTCGCTTTTACTTACTAGCAATGCTATCGCTGCAACACTTCGCAAGCATGTGGGAAGGGATCGCGCTACCGTGTCTAGCTGAGCGCTGTAGTAGGCTACCGGCCTGCTGGCATCACCATGCTTCTGGGTTAAGACACCTGCCGCGCACCCAGCGCTTTCTGTTCCATACAGCTCAAAGGGTTTCCCATAATCTGGCATACCTAATGCTGGTGCCTGCGTTAGGCACTGTTTAAGTCTCTCAAATGCCATCTCAGACTCGTCTGTGTGCGAAATCCGATCAGGTTTGTTTGATGAGACCATCTCCTGCAAAGGCAAGGCTAGTATGGAAAAACCTGGGATACAGTTACGGCAATACCCACACATTCCTAAAAATGTTCTAATCTGTTGCTGGGTTTGTGGCAGGGTCATGTCACGAATTGCTTGAATTCTATCAGCGGTGAGGTGTCTCAGTCCTTGTGTCAGACAGTGTCCCAAATATTTTACCTTGGTCTGGCATAATTGTAACTTATCTTTGGAAATCTTGTTTTCTGTGTCGGAAAGATGAAACAGAAGCTGTTTCGTATCTCTCAGGGATGATTCGAGTGAATCAGAACACAGCAGCAGATCATCTACATACAGTATTAATACTGATCCGCTCTCAGGTTGGAAAGACTGTAAACAATCATGCAAGGCCTGCGAGAAAATACTTGGACTGTCAATGAAACCTTGTGGTAAACGAGTCCAGGTGTACTGAACTCCTCTGTATGTAAATGCGAATAAGTATTGACTGTCAGGGTGCAGAGGTACCGAGAAGAAGGCGGAGCAGAGGTCAATCACAGTGAAAAATTTGGCAGTGGGCGGGATTTGCATAAGGATGACAGCTGGATTTGGCACTACGGGGAATTGACTCTCAACTATTTTGTTGATCCCTCTTAGATCCTGCACTAGTCTGTAACCCCTCCCCCCACTCTTTTTAACAGGGAAGATGGGACTATTGGCAGTGCTGGACATCCTTACCAGAATGCCCTGTTGTAGCAAGCGCTCTATTACAGGGTAAACTCCTAACTCCACCTCTGGCTTCAGAGGGTATTGTGGGATTTTTGGAGCTATCCTACCATCTTTTACTTGCACAACTACTGGGGCTACGTTTGCCATTAATCCAGTGTCTTGTCCATCCTTGGTCCAAAGTGACTCCGGTATCTGGGAAGTCATTTCCTCTACCTTGGACGGACACCTATTTACAACAACAGTGTTTGACATTAATCTTGTTGGGGAATCTAGCATATCCTGCACTTCCTGAGCGTGGTTTTCGGGTATGTCCAAGAACACACCTTCAGGAGTACAATATATGACACTTCCCATTTTGCACAGTAAATCTCTCCCAAGGAGATTAGTCGGAGCCAATGCAGCCAGCAAAAAGGAATGCTTGGTATGCAAAGGCCCTATCGTAATCTCTGCTGGTTTGCTTAAAGGATAGTGCTGAACTACTCCTGTTACTCCCATGGCTGGAATTGTTTTACCAGTGGTTCTCATGCCCACTGTTGAATTTATCACTGACTTGGCCGCCCCCGTATCTACAAGGAATTTTAGAGATCTACCAGCTACATCAATTGTGACCTCGGGTTCACTTCCAAGGCTCTCAATTAATTTCACTGGCGGCAGATTACAGGTGTGGCCCCACCCCTATGGTGTGTGGTGACCTCCCTGCATCGCACTGGCAGCTATTACCTGTGACGGGGTTAAATGGGAACTATCAGAGACTTGCCAGTCTCTTCTTGGGGGATACCTTCTTGTTTCCCCTGCGTGTGGCTCATAACTCCGTCTCTGCGGTCCTTGATCCCAATTTTGTGTGTCATGTCGTTGCCCATCCAGACGGAGACGCTCACTGTGACTAGGTGCACCCAGGCGAGCGCGCCTAGTCACAGAAGGAGCAATGATAATGGAGGCTCCATCTGTATGTGATATATTCATGCTCAGTAGGTAGCACATATAATGCCACACATGTACTGTACAATCTATATTCCCTACCACATGTACAACACATTGATACACCCCTTTCACATCTCCAATGCCGGATCCCACCCGGGAATTGGAAACGGGTTCTTCCCGAGTGGGATCCGGCATTGGAGACTATCTTCTGGCTTTCCGACCTGGCAAATTCCCGGGCCGGTTGCCATAGCTGTGGGGTGTGGAGTCAGAAGCAGGGGCGGAGGCAGCGCGGGGAGATGAGTTCATATCCGTGCTGCCTCTCCCTATTTAGCAAACGGGTCCCGGAACACCTCCAAACGGGTCCCGGAACACCTCGACCCGGGAATCCGTTTACACTGCCACTGACCCGGTATTCAACACAGTAATAACACTGCTTATTATTTGTGCGATGTGAAAGGGGTGTAACTGTAGAATTATAAACTATAAATCACTGTGCAATACTGTGTATGTCCTCAGGAGGGACTCTCATTGTGCAGGTGTTCCCTTATACCCTGCACTGGTTTTTTGCTAGCAGGGTGTGGGGGTGACACTCCCAGCTCAAAAGCAGATCCTTCATACTTCACTGTCTTCTCTCATCCCTGATCCTCTCAGCTGTAATCTCACCCTCCAGTTCACTGCCTTACAAGGCACACTGGAGGGCAGTAGAAACAAAAGAGATGTAGTTAGAATCCCGGCACTCGGAATCTTGGTGTTGAGAATACCGACGCCGGGATCCTGACCCCCGAGACTGCCGACAGCTGCACCAGGGCTATTTCCACTCGTGGGAGCCCGAAGCGTGGGGAGCACAGCGAGCTCACAAGGGGCTTTCTAGCGCTCGCCCTGCTGCCAGAATTCTGGCGGCTGGGATCCCGGCATAGTTATTCTGGCCTCTGGGATACCGGCCGCCGGGATACCATAGCCAACCCATATACATTTTATTGTTGGAACAATTTGAATCTCTTTATTATGTGTACAGAGACAATGATGACTCTCCCAAAATATTCTACTATAATGATTTGGGACAGGGTACTGTACTGCCTGACTTTTCTTTCATCCTTTTGGACATATAGATTAACTTACAAGACACTGGTAAGTGTTGGTATAGCCAATAATATACAAATATATATGCACTATAGTAATTAGATACCTTAAATACTTTGATCAGGCAAATTAATCTTTGCCATTACTTTTAACGCATTGGGTATGCTTGACCAGTGGCCGGGATCCTGTCGATCAGCATACCAATGCCGGGATCCCGGCCACCAGAATGCCGGCAGGTGAGTGAGTGCAACGAAGCCCTTTGTGGGCTTGGTGTCACGCTGTGCTCACCAAAGGTTCTATTTCCACTCTATGGGTGTCATGGACACCCAAGAGTAGGAATAGTCCTCGACGCCCTGCCAACATTCTGGCGGACAAGATACCGCGTCTGTATTCTGTCCGCCAGGATCCCGATCTCCGGGCTCGTAACTACATCTTTTTAACAGTATATATACAAATACTTGTGTAATCAATAAATTTAGCCATACTGGATTTATGATTGACAGGGTAATCGGTTACCCACTACTGTTAACCATACAACAGAACTGCAGATACATATCCATGTATTTTTTTAAATAAATCTTATCTTAACATCAAGTACTGTATTAAATGGATTAAAAATATACACATGTGAAATATGCAATATGTGAACAGAGATGTTTCCCTATTTTTAATGCATACTAATAAAGTTTAAAAAATATAATTAAATCTATCGAAAAAGAGTGCCCCTGCACATAGTCTACTTGTCTATCCCAAACTAAACCTGTTTTTTTTTACTCTTGGGAATACCACCAACAAAGCTATTACCCACCAAAATTATAATTAAGGGCCTAATTCAGCAAGGATCGCAAAACAGCAAAATTAGCAAAAAAAGCGTAAAAACGCAAATTCTGCATAGCAAAAACGAAAAAAAAAAAAAAATTCTGAGACTTAGCAAAAACTGCGTATGAGCTATGAAAAGTAGGCGTGTATGGGGTGTACTAAAGAGCTGGACTCACAAAAACTACGATCAGGGGCGCATGCTGATGGTCGGTGGGCGGTGAATTCGCACATTTCTGATGTGTAGTTTCTGAGTGACTACAGGTCTACCTTAAAAATTGCACAAGCTGACCTCAGTTATATACTGCATGTATACTGCAATCATTGCTTCTGATAAAGCCTATTCTTTATCATATAACATTCACAATATATTGGTAAGAGTCTCAGTACGCAATTGGCGTACGAGGTGCCGTAATGATATGCACTTAGCGTATCAGACGCTAGGCCGTGGTCGAGACGCACGAGCGGCACGTTCGCTCACAACTTTACGCTTGGTATCGAGCACGCTATAGGCGGCTGACTACCGTAATGCTACCCTATTAGCGTAGCGGATGCTGTGCCCACGGGAGGAACACGAGCGGCACAGACGCTCATGGGATGAAACTCAGTAAACCTTGTTAGCAACACACTGAAGGGATATACTTATACTGTAAACCTTAATACTGAAATACTGTAATGATATAACGCTTCTTAACCTTGTTAATATAAAAGCTGCTTGAGCGATTGAGACGCTCAGAATACCCTTAGCAATGTAATGATAAACACACAATACCTTGTAAGGTTCCAAAACCTTTATCTAGATGATTTTAGTATGTAAAAAGGGGAAAACAGTTACAGCTTATACACTACAAAACTAACATTAATACCTAAACAGAATAACTATACGTAAATATACAATAGCGGCACAATCGCAAATAACATACAAAGAGAGAGAGTAAATGGCTAACACAGGCGGAGAACAAAGATGGTCACAGAGAAACTTACACACGTGGGAATGATCGCTAGCGCAGTCCTGGAAACCAGCTCTCATTTAGTCAATGATGAAAACCTTTGTGGAAAGAAGTGAGTGAGCTGGCCCAGGCTGGCTGCCTTATATACACAACATACAGTACACTACAAAGGACCCTACAATCTCATTGTTCATTGGACACAGGAATGTCCCTCTGCATTATAACAAAAGGTCATAGGTGGATTTGAACAGGTGGGCTGTGACTATTTCAAACTGCTAAGGTGGGAGGTATCCTCAGGATTCCCGCGGCATGGATAATGAACTGCAAATACAGTAAATGTCCATAAACTACTTTTAAACATAACTATACGCAGGAGCGATTAATCTCTTCCTAACCAATACCGGAATATTCCTGATAAAATATTCTTCAGTTTGGTACCAGACACCACTGTTCAGCCTTTGTCAAACCCTCCATATCATGCAAAGAGGAATTCCCAAGTTCCCTGAACCATTTACACTAAACATACTCGCTGATATTATTAAGGGGACTATTACCTATAAAACGCATTATATTGGTTAAATATGTAGCGATCGAGTCGCTCGCTAGTTGCACAAAAACACCGCAGTAAATACCCATCTCCATGCGCAAGAGACGTCAGAGCGTCCCCTACGCATCCTGAGGGGATGCGTACGCACGGGGGAGTCAGTGCACGAGCAGCGGGCACGTGCATTGGGGTTAGTACAAGGCAATAGTGAATCATGACATTTTTCGACTTTGACAGTCCACCCTTTGGCAGTCACCAATAACTGCCACTTCCTAAACAATTCAAACAGAAAAATATATGTCATCATGTAAATACCTTTTTATGATTGGGTAAAGGGAGGAGAGGAGAAGGTGGGAAAGGTGTGACCTAGTGAGACAGTAAAAGCATGTGTGTATGAAATCCATGTCTGAGGGGTCATGTATCATCGTGCCGTACGTGTTCTAAATCAAGCTTCGAGGTATTGCGAAGTATACATTTGAATCCTTCTTATCCCGTATTAAGGGTCTGTGGATGGGCTGTCAAACTCTACCGAGCTCTTTTCAGCTTTTGGTTACAACAAATGGGGTGCACATTAGTTGATGATACATGAAAGGGGAGAATATGTTGATGCTAATATGTGAGAATCATCTGTCGACTATGTGGGATACTACCTGGAGGTTGTAGAGATGAAGATAAGAAACAAGCGTTATAAATGCAGTGATATAACTATGTGCGTTTTAGTAGACAGTCGCCGATTGAGGTCTTGTCTGATGTCTTGTCTGATGTACATGTTGTCTGATGTCTAGCGGTGCTTTTGCTGTGAGTGGCGAGCAAAAGCTTTTCCAGTGTCCATAAAATTACAGTCTCTAAAGTATTGGGTTTCTAGTAGATAGTTATAGTCACTAAACATCAATGGTCTGTATAAAAGAGGTCGTCAAATTCTTCTTCCAAGTGGATGTCTTTGTACCTTGGAGGAAAATAAAGGAGAAACTGGTGAAAGAAACGGACCATGGAATCACATTTTCATCACAACATTGTCTCAATCGTTGGGTCATAAATTAAACCAATTGGGATTACAGTGTCCTCGCTCCTCAGACTCATCACTCTGGTACTACGTTTACACTTCATTAAAGTCCGTACGCATCTAAATATCAGACTGATCAATATGATGACTCCCAGAATACACAAGAGAAATTTCCCTACATCCATTATAATGCCTTGGGCCCATTCTCCCAAACCAGAGAACCAATTTCGTGGGTTCAACCATGACACCCAACCGGTCAGCTCATTACCCACAGCAGCGAGAGTGAGATTGTGCCTCCTTCGGAACTCCCACTTTAATTACAAAATGTCATCCATCTTTTATAGTATGATCTCGACCGGGTCCTCAGTGCTGTTTGTAATGTACGTGCAGCACTTTACACCATACTGAGTTGCTAGGGTGACACAATACCCGCCTGTCACTGCTGTGAGATAATTGAGAATCATCCTATGCTGAACCAGCTCTGTTTTGTAGGCTTGTAGCTCTCTCCCAGTATACCTGAACGTGTCGTCATACATTTCAGTGATATTATCTATCAGGTTCGCAACCGTGTTTATATACCTAAAGTTTATCACTCCTCTGGCTGTACAAGTGATATCTAACGCGAGGTGGATTCATGGATCAAATCAGAGGCTGGATGCTCTGTCCTTTTGATCAGGTGCCGTTTAATGACGTGCTCGTAGTGAGTGTGAGTATAAGGAGCTTAGGCATCACGGTGAATATCTTTAATTTTGTTATGGGATACAGTCATTACTTCAGGCAGTATTTTTCCAATGTAACATAATCCCTCTGAGTTTGGGGCAAGCCACTTATACGCCTTTCTCCCGCATATGAAATATGCATCATCGGGGAGAACATATGGGACAGAGTATGACATAACCATGTTACAAACTTTCCATGTGAAATCTCCTAACCCTAATTCTCCCATCTGTCTAGTACACGTATCCGGTTGTACGATATGTGCACAGTATCCTGGTGATACTTCTCCAACTCGCATAGTCCTACTTCCTAGAGTGTACCTATACCGGAAATATTTTCCATTGTCGGCTATCTGACGTATAAGTTCTGTGTTTATGGGCATTCTGTCGGCTCTATGTGATTGATTACTCCATGACACTTCCCAATTTCCCGGCTTTCGGGGATTGGAAATGTTAAAGCATATTAAGGATTTATCCACATGATATTGGTGGAGCTTCAAACTAGGAGGACTAGAGATATTAAACCTCTTGTCCACCGGCCTCCCACCACTTAACTCAAGTACCTCTCCTATCGTTAAAGGGAATGGTACTAGTCCTGATTTGCTATGACCTTGAGGTACTTGAGAGCACACCCAACAGTCTGTCTGGTTTAACACTTTACCCACTAATGAGTGATAGTCCCCCAATGGATGCCGGTCCATGTTGATATTAAAACTGGACTGACATTTCTTGATGCACCCATCCTCAACTATGTTGTCACAATGCCTACAGATGCAGTTCTCTTCAGCTAACAATCCTTCACAATTCCTTCTATGGTCAATGCTACCAGATCGTTTTCTGATACTCGCCTTTACTCAGTGATTATGTTGCTCTTGGAATCCTACGAGCCCGTCCTTGTCATCAGAACCCATTCCAGATCCTTTCTCGACCTCCATGGTACTCTCACCGAAACAGACTGCTCTGGTCAACATCATGGTCAACAGGAAAATCCGGATCACAGTCTCTTGGGGCAAGTCCATCTTACAGGAGGAATAGGAGAAGAATGAGAAGAGGGAAGGAGAAAATGAGGGAGATGGGAAGTGGAGAGAACAATAAAAGGGAAAAAGAAATCTAGCTCGACAACCGCCTCCGATCTTATTATTCTCAGTGCTCAGGTGCCGTCTCAACCTTCCTGAAACAGACACTCTAGTGATACAACTTCCTCTACCGTCTGTTCTTTGTCACGGGACCTCTCTGGATCATCAACCTTCTTACAATGGGACGAATGGACCCAAGTCTCCCTCTCGGCAACCTTCAATGCTGTTGTGCTGGTTAATAAGACTTAATATGGTCCTTCCCATCTGTCAATAAGGCAACATGAGCGTAGAAAATTCTGTATCATTACATAATCCCCAGGTTCAATGTCATGACAATTACTGTCTGGCAGATCAGGAATCACCAACTTTAGATTATCATTCTGATTCCTCAATTGCTTACTCATCTTAACCAAATACTTTACGGTTACTTCATTGTTACACTTCAAATCATCCTGGGGGTTAATCATAACATGGGGTTGTCGACCAAACAGAATTTCAAAGGGGGACAGATTAAGAGGGGACCTGGGAGTGGTTCTGATGCTGTATAGTATGAGGGGCAAAGCTTCTGGCCATGACAATCCTGTTTCAGCCATCACTTTGCTCAACTTGTTTTTAATAGTGCTGTTTACTCTTTCCACTTTCGCACTCGCCTGGGGGCGGTACGGAGTATGCAGCTTACTATTAATTCCTATTAACTTACACATTGCTTGAAAGACATCACCTGTAAAATGGGTACCCCTATCACTTTCAATGATTCTAGGGATACCGTACCTGCACACAAATTCCTGCACAATTTTCTTTGCAGTAAACACAGCGGTATTTGTGGCCGCGGGAAATGCTTCAACCCAATTTGAGAACACGTCAATACAAACCAATACATACTTTAAATTTCTACAAGGTGGCAATTGTATGAAATCAATTTGTATTACCTGGAAAGGGCCATCTGTAGGAGGGATATGGGATGGCTCTGTTGGTATTGCCTTTCCGATATTCTTCCTCAAGCAGGTGAGACATGTCATCGCTCTTTTACCCGCATGGGAAGAAAATCCTGGGGCGCACCAATAAACTCTTACCAATTTACACATTCCTTCTTTGCCTAGATGAGTCAGCCCATGTGCCGCTTCCGCTAGACTTGGAAGGTATGCTCTGGGTGCCACTGGCTTACCCTGTTCATCTGTCCAGAGTCCTGAGGACTCCTGGCCATATCCTTTTGACCTCAAACTGCCTTTTCCTGTGGGGAACACAAATTTTGCATTTCACACAATTTCTGTGTATTGACAGTACTGAATACCATTAGTTGTGTGATGTCTGTCTGTATGGGGGTACTGGCTGCTAATTTAGCAGCTTTGTCTGCTCGGCTTTTACCAAGTGATACCGGGTCTTGGCTATACGTGTGAGCTTTACACTTGATAACAGCCACTCTGTCGGGTTCCTGTATCGCTGTTCGAAGTCTTTTGATGTGGGCTGCATGCGCTACGGGTGTGCCAGCTGCCGTCATGAAATTTCTGAGGCGCCATAGGGCCCCGAAATAATGGACTACTCCAAAGGCATACCTAGAATCCATATAGATATTGGCTGACTTGCCTTTAGCCAATTCGCATGCTCTGGTTAGGGCAACCAGCTCAGCAACTTGTGCTGAGTGTGGTGGGCCTAGGGGTTCAGCTTCTATGGTACCTTGGTCATCTACGACTGCGTATCCAGTACACAAGTCTCCCGAATCCGTCTGTCTGTGACAACTACCGTCAGTGTAGAAAGTGAAATCTACATCTTCCAGTGGGTTGTCACTGATGTCAGGCCTTGCCGTGAAATTTTGGGTCAAATATTCCATACAATCATGTGTGTCATCTCCTGTACTAAATCCTCCTTTACCACCACTCTCATCCTCCACCCTTTGTGCCTGTCCAGGCACACCTGGGAGTTATGTTGCAGGATTTAATGCAATGCATCTCCTTATGGTGATGTTTACCGGGGCCATTAATGCCAATTCCCATCTTGTAAACCGTGCTGATGAGACGTGTCTGGTTTGGGCAGAATTCAGTAAGGCTGGCACTGCATGTGCTGTATGAATTGTGAGGTTGTGTCCTAGCACTACATCTTCGCTTTTACTTACTAGCAATGCTATCGCTGCAACACTTCGCAAGCATGTGGGAAGGGATCGCGCTACCGTGTCTAGCTGAGCGCTGTAGTAGGCTACCGGCCTGCTGGCATCACCATGCTTCTGGGTTAAGACACCTGCCGCGCACCCAGCGCTTTCTGTTCCATACAGCTCAAAGGGTTTCCCATAATCTGGCATACCTAATGCTGGTGCCTGCGTTAGGCACTGTTTAAGTCTCTCAAATGCCATCTCAGACTCGTCTGTGTGCGAAATCCGATCAGGTTTGTTTGATGAGACCATCTCCTGCAAAGGCAAGGCTAGTATGGAAAAACCTGGGATACAGTTACGGCAATACCCACACATTCCTAAAAATGTTGTAATCTGTTGCTGGGTTTGTGGCAGGGTCATGTCACGAATTGCTTGAATTCTATCAGCGGTGAGGTGTCTCAGTCCTTGTGTCAGACAGTGTCCCAAATATTTTACCTTGGTCTGGCATAATTGTAACTTATCTTTGGAAATCTTGTTTTCTGTGTCGGAAAGATGAAACAGAAGCTGTTTCGTATCTCTCAGGGATGATTCGAGTGAATCAGAACACAGCAGCAGATCATCTACATACAGTATTAATACTGATCCGCTCTCAGGTTGGAAAGACTGTAAACAATCATGCAAGGCCTGCGAGAAAATACTTGGACTGTCAATGAAACCTTGTGGTAAACGAGTCCAGGTGTACTGAACTCCTCTGTATGTAAATGCGAATAAGTATTGACTGTCAGGGTGCAGAGGTACCGAGAAGAAGGCAGAGCAGAGGTCAATCACAGTGAAAAATTTGGCAGTGGGAGGGATTTGCATAAGGATGACAGCTGGATTTGGCACTACGGGGAATTGACTCTCAACTATTTTGTTGATCCCTCTTAGATCCTGCACTAGTCTGTAACCCCTCCCCCCACTCTTTTTAACAGGGAAGATGGGACTATTGGCAGTGCTGGACATCCTTACCAGAATGCCCTGTTGTAGCAAGCGCTCTATTACAGGGTAAACTCCTAACTCCACCTCTGGCTTCAGAGGGTATTGTGGGATTTTTGGAGCTATCCTACCATCTTTTACTTGCACAACTACTGGGGCTACGTTTGCCATTAATCCAGTGTCTTGTCCATCCTTGGTCCAAAGTGACTCCGGTATCTGGGAAGTCATTTCCTCTACCTTGGACGGACACCTATTTACAACAACAGTGTTTGACATTAATCTTGTTGGGGAATCTAGCATATCCTGCACTTCCTGAGCGTGGTTTTCGGGTATGTCCAAGAACACACCTTCAGGAGTACAATATATGACACTTCCCATTTTGCACAGTAAATCTCTCCCAAGGAGATTAGTCGGAGCCAATGCAGCCAGCAAAAAGGAATGCTTGGTATGCAAAGGCCCTATCGTAATCTCTGCTGGTTTGCTTAAAGGATAGTGCTGAACTACTCCTGTTACTCCCATGGCTGGAATTGTTTTACCAGTGGTTCTCATGCCCACTGTTGAATTTATCACTGACTTGGCCGCCCCCGTATCTACAAGGAATTTTAGAGATCTACCAGCTACATCAATTGTGACCTCGGGTTCACTTCCAAGGCTCTCAATTAATTTCACTGGCGGCAGATTACAGGTGTGGCCCCACCCCTATGGTGTGTGGTGACCTCCCTGCATCGCACTGGCAGCTATTACCTGTGACGGGGTTAAATGGGAACTATCAGAGACTTGCCAGTCTCTTCTTGGGGGATACCTTCTTGTTTCCCCTGCGTGTGGCTCATAACTCCGTCTCTGCGGTCCTTGATCCCAATTTTGTGTGTCATGTCGTTGCCCATCCAGACGGAGACGCTCACTGTGACTAGGTGCACCCAGGCGAGCGCGCCTAGTCACAGAAGGAGCAATGATAATGGAGGCTCCATCTGTATGTGATATATTCATGCTCAGTAGGTAGCACATATAATGCCACACATGTACTGTACAATCTATATTCCCTACCACATGTACAACACATTGATACACCCCTTTCACATCTCCAATGCCGGATCCCACCCGGGAATTGGAAACGGGTTCTTCCCGAGTGGGATCCGGCATTGGAGACTATCTTCTGGCTTTCCGACCTGGCAAATTCCCGGACCGGTTGCCATAGCTGTGGGGTGTGGAGTCAGAAGCAGGGGCGGAGGCAGCGCGGGGAGATGAGTTCATATCCGTGCTGCCTCTCCCTATTTAGCAAACGGGTCCCGGAACACCTCCAAACGGGTCCCGGAACACCTCGACCCGGGAATCCGTTTACACTGCCACTGACCCGGTATTCAACACAGTAATAACACTGCTTATTATTTGTGCGATGTGAAAGGGGTGTAACTGTAGAATTATAAACTATAAATCACTGTGCAATACTGTGTATGTCCTCAGGAGGGACTCTCATTGTGCAGGTGTTCCCTTATACCCTGCACTGGTTTTTTGCTAGCAGGGTGTGGGGGTGACACTCCCAGCTCAAAAGCAGATCCTTCATACTTCACTGTCTTCTCTCATCCCTGATCCTCTCAGCTGTAATCTCACCCTCCAGTTCACTGCCTTACAAGGCACACTGGAGGGCAGTAGAAACAAAAGAGATGTAGTTAGAATCCCGGCACTCGGAATCTTGGTGTTGAGAATACCGACGCCGGGATCCTGACCCCCGAGACTGCCGACAGCTGCACCAGGGCTATTTCCACTCGTGGGAGCCCGAAGCGTGGGGAGCACAGCGAGCTCACAAGGGGCTTTCTAGCGCTCGCCTTGCTGCCAGAATTCTGGCGGCTGGGATCCCGGCATAGTTATTCTGGCCTCTGGGATACCGGCCGCCGGGATACCATAGCCAACCCATATACATTTTATTGTTGGAACAATTTGAATCTCTTTATTATGTGTACAGAGACAATGATGACTCTCCCAAAATATTCTACTATAATGATTTGGGACAGGGTACTGTACTGCCTGACTTTTCTTCCTTCCTTTTGGACATATAGATTAACTTACAAGACACTGGTAAGTGTTGGTATAGCCAATAATATACAAATATATATGCACTATAGTAATTAGATACCTTAAATACTTTGATCAGGCAAATTAATCTTTGCCATTACTTTTAACGCATTGGGTATGCTTGACCAGTGGCCGGGATCCTGTCGATCAGCATACCAATGCCGGGATCCCGGCCACCAGAATGCCGGCAGGTGAGTGAGCGCAACGAAGCCCTTTGTGGGCTTGGTGTCACGCTGTGCTCACCAAAGGTTCTATTTCCACTCTATGGGTGTCATGGACACCCAAGAGTAGGAATAGTCCTCGACGCCCTGCCAACATTCTGGCGGACAAGATACCGCGTCTGTATTCTGTCCGCCAGGATCCCGATCTCCGGGCTCGTAACTACATCTTTTTAACAGTATATATACAAATACTTGTGTAATCAATAAATTTAGCCATACTGGATTTATGATTGACAGGGTAATCGGTTACCCACTACTGTTAACCATACAACAGAACTGCAGATACATATCCATGTATTTTTTTAAATAAATCTTATCTTAACATCAAGTACTGTATTAAATGGATTAAAAATATACACATGTGAAATATGCAATATGTGAACAGAGATGTTTCCCTATTTTTAATGCATACTAATAAAGTTTAAAAAATATAATTAAATCTATCGAAAAAGAGTGCCCCTGCACATAGTCTACTTGTCTATCCCAAACTAAACCTGTTTTTTTTTACTCTTGGGAATACCACCAACAAAGCTATTACCCACCAAAATTATAATTAAGGGCCTAATTCAGCAAGGATCGCAAAACAGCAAAATTAGCAAAAAAAGCGTAAAAACGCAAATTCTGCATAGCAAAAACGAAAAAAAAAAAAAAATTCTGAGACTTAGCAAAAACTGCGTATGAGCTATGAAAAGTAGGCGTGTATGGGGTGTACTAAAGAGCTGGACTCACAAAAACTACCATCAGGGGCGCATGCTGATGGTCGGTGGGCGGTGAATTCGCACATTTCTGATGTGTAGTTTCTGAGTGACTACAGGTCTACCTTAAAAATTGCACAAGCTGACCTCAGTTATATACTGCATGTATACTGCAATCATTGCTTCTGATAAAGCCTATTCTTTATCATATAACATTCACAATATATTGGTAAGAGTCTCAGTACGCAATTGGCGTACGAGGTGCCGTAATGATATGCACTTAGCGTATCAGACGCTAGGCCGTGGTCGAGACGCACGAGCGGCACGTTCGCTCACAACTTTACGCTTGGTATCGAGCACGCTATAGGCGGCTGACTACCGTAATGCTACCCTATTAGCGTAGCGGATGCTGTGCCCACGGGAGGAACACGAGCGGCGCAGACGCTCATGGGATGAAACTCAGTAAACCTTGTTAGCAACACACTGAAGGGATATACTTATACTGTAAACCTTAATACTGAAATACTGTAATGATATAACGCTTCTTAACCTTGTTAATATAAAAGCTGCTTGAGCGATTGAGACGCTCAGAATACCCTTAGCAATGTAATGATAAACACACAATACCTTGTAAGGTTCCAAAACCTTTATCTAGATGATTTTAGTATGTAAAAAGGGGAAAACAGTTACAGCTTATACACTACAAAACTAACATTAATACCTAAACAGAATAACTATACGTAAATATACAATAGCGGCACAATCGCAAATAACATACAAAGAGAGAGAGTAAATGGCTAACACAGGCGGAGAACAAAGATGGTCACAGAGAAACTTACACACGTGGGAATGATCGCTAGCGCAGTCCTGGAAACCAGCTCTCATTTAGTCAATGATGAAAACCTTTGTGGAAAGAAGTGAGTGAGCTGGCCCAGGCTGGCTGCCTTATATACACAACATACAGTACACTACAAAGGGCCCTACAATCTCATTGTTCATTGGACACAGGAATGTCCCTCTGCATTATAACAAAAGGTCATAGGTGGATTTGAACAGGTGGGCTGTGACTATTTCAAACTGCTAAGGTGGGAGGTATCCTCAGGATTCCCGCTGCATGGATAATGAACTGCAAATACAGTAAATGTCCATAAACTACTTTTAAACATAACTATACGCAGGAGCGATTAATCTCTTCCTAACCAATACCGGAATATTCCTGATAAAATATTCTTCAGTTTGGTACCAGACACCACTGTTCAGCCTTTGTCAAACCCTCCATATCATGCAAAGAGGAATTCCCAAGTTCCCTGAACCATTTACACTAAACATACTCGCTGATATTATTAAGGGGACTATTACCTATAAAACGCATTATATTGGTTAAATATGTAGCGATCGAGTTGCTCGCTAGTTGCACAAAAACACCGCCGTAAATACCCATCTACATGCGCAAGAGACGTCAGAGCGTCCCCTACGCATCCTGAGGGGATGCGTATGCACGGGGGAGTCAGTGCACGAGCAGCGGGCACGTGCATTGGGGTTAGTACAAGGCAATAGTGAATCATGACATTTTTCGACTTTGACAGTCCACCCTTTGGCAGTCACCAATAACTGCCACTTCCTAAACAATTCAAACAGAAAAATATATGTCATCATGTAAATACCTTTTTATGATTGGGTAAAGGGAGGAGAGGAGAAGGTGGGAAAGGTGTGACCTAGTGAGACAGTAAAAGCATGTGTGTATGAAATCCATGTCTGAGGGGTCATGTATCATCGTGCCGTACGTGTTCTAAATCAAGCTTCGAGGTATTGCGAAGTATACATTTGAATCCTTCTTATCCCGTATTAAGGGTCTGTGGATGGGCTGTCAAACTCTACCGAGCTCTTTTCAGCTTTTGGTTACAACAAATGGGGTGCACATTAGTTGATGATACATGAAAGGGGAGAATATGTTGATGCTAATATGTGAGAATCATCTGTCGACTATGTGGGATACTACCTGGAGGTTGTAGAGATGAAGATAAGAAACAAGCGTTATAAATGCAGTGATATAACTATGTGCGTTTTAGTAGACAGTCGCCGATTGAGGTCTTGTCTGATGTCTTGTCTGATGTACATGTTGTCTGATGTCTAGCGGTGCTTTTGCTGTGAGTGGCGAGCAAAAGCTTTTCCAGTGTCCATAAAATTACAGTCTCTAAAGTATTGGGTTTCTAGTAGATAGTTATAGTCACTAAACATCAATGGTCTGTATAAAAGAGGTCGTCAAATTCTTCTTCCAAGTGGATGTCTTTGTACCTTGGAGGAAAATAAAGGAGAAACTGGTGAAAGAAACGGACCATGGAATCACATTTTCATCACAACATTGTCTCAATCGTTGGGTCCTAAATTAAACCAATTGGGATTACAGTGTCCTCGCTCCTCAGACTCATCACTCTGGTACTACGTTTACACTTCATTAAAGTCCGTACGCATCTAAATATCAGACTGATCAATATGATGACTCCCAGAATACACAAGAGAAATTTCCCTACATCCATTATAATGCCTTGGGCCCATTCTCCCAAACCAGAGAACCAATTTCGTGGGTTCAACCATGACACCCAACCGGTCAGCTCATTACCCACAGCAGCGAGAGTGAGATTGTGCCTCCTTCGGAACTCCCACTTTAATTGCAAAATGTCATCCATCTTTTATAGTATGATCTCGACCGGGTCCTCAGTGCTGTTTGTAATGTACGTGCAGCACTTTACACCATACTGAGTTGCTAGGGTGACACAATACCCGCCTGTCACTGCTGTGAGATAATTGAGAATCATCCTATGCTGAACCAGCTCTGTTTTGTAGGCTTGTAGCTCTCTCCCAGTATACCTGAACGTGTCGTCATACATTTCAGTGATATTATCTATCAGGTTCGCAACCGTGTTTATATACCTAAAGTTTATCACTCCTCTGGCTGTACAAGTGATATCTAACGCGAGGTGGATTCATGGATCAAATCAGAGGCTGGATGCTCTGTCCTTTTGATCAGGTGCCGTTTAACGACGTGCTCGTAGTGAGTGTGAGTATAAGGAGCTTAGGCATCACGGTGAATATCTTTAATTTTGTTATGGGATACAGTCATTACTTCAGGCAGTATTTTTCCAATGTAACATAATCCCTCTGAGTTTGGGGCAAGCCACTTATACGCCTTTCTCCCGCATATGAAATATGCATCATCGGGGAGAACATATGGGACAGAGTATGACATAACCATGTTACAAACTTTCCATGTGAAATCTCCTAACCCTAATTCTCCCATCTGTCTAGTACACGTATCCGGTTGTACGATATGTGCACAGTATCCTGGTGATACTTCTCCAACTCGCATAGTCCTACTTCCTAGAGTGTACCTATACCGGAAATATTTTCCATTGTCGGCTATCTGACGTATAAGTTCTGTGTTTATGGGCATTCTGTCGGCTCTATGTGATTGATTACTCCATGACACTTCCCAATTTCCCGGCTTTCGGGGATTGGAAATGTTAAAGCATATTAAGGATTTATCCACATGATATTGGTGGAGCTTCAAACTAGGAGGACTAGAGATATTAAACCTCTTGTCCACCGGCCTCCCACCACTTAACTCAAGTACCTCTCCTATCGTTAAAGGGAATGGTACTAGTCCTGATTTGCTATGACCTTGAGGTACTTGAGAGCACACCCAACAGTCTGTCTGGTTTAACACTTTACCCACTAATGAGTGATAGTCCCCCAATGGATGCCGGTCCATGTTGATATTAAAACTGGACTGACATTTCTTGATGCACCCATCCTCAACTATGTTGTCACAATGCCTACAGATGCAGTTCTCTTCAGCTAACAATCCTTCACAATTCCTTCTATGGTCAATGCTACCAGATCGTTTTCTGATACTCGCCTTTACTCAGTGATTATGTTGCTCTTGGAATCCTACGAGCCCGTCCTTGTCATCAGAACCCATTCCAGATCCTTTCTCGACCTCCATGGTACTCTCACCGAAACAGACTGCTCTGGTCAACATCATGGTCAACAGGAAAATCCGGATCACAGTCTCTTGGGGCAAGTCCATCTTACAGGAGGAAAAGGAGAAGAATGAGAAGAGGGAAGGAGAAAATGAGGGAGATGGGAAGTGGAGAGAACAATAAAAGGGAAAAAGAAATCTAGCTCGACAACCGCCTCCGATCTTATTATTCTCAGTGCTCAGGTGCCGTCTCAACCTTCCTGAAACAGACACTCTAGTGATACAACTTCCTCTACCGTCTGTTCTTTGTCACGGGACCTCTCTGGATCATCAACCTTCTTACAATGGGACGAATGGACCCAAGTCTCCCTCTCGGCAACCTTCAATGCTGTTGTGCTGGTTAATAAGACTTAATATGGTCCTTCCCATCTGTCAATAAGGCAACATGAGCGTAGAAAATTCCGTATCATTACATAATCCCCAGGTTCAATGTCATGACAATTACTGTCTGGCAGATCAGGAATCACCAACTTTAGATTATCATTCTGATTCCTCAATTGCTTACTCATCTTAACCAAATACTTTACGGTTACTTCATTGTTACACTTCAAATCATCCTGGGGGTTAATCATAACATGGGGTTGTTGACCAAACAGAATTTCAAAGGGGGACAGATTAAGAGGGGACCTGGGAGTGGTTCTGATGCTGTATAGTATGAGGGGCAAAGCTTCTGGCCATGACAATCCTGTTTCAGCCATCACTTTGCTCAACTTGTTTTTAATAGTGCTGTTTACTCTTTCCACTTTCGCACTCGCCTGGGGCGGTACGGAGTATGCAGCTTACTATTAATTCCTATTAACTTACACATTGCTTGAAAGACATCACCTGTAAAATGGGTACCCCTATCACTTTCAATGATTCTAGGGATACCGTACCTGCACACAAATTCCTGCACAATCTTCTTTGCAGTAAACACAGCGGTATTTGTGGCCGCGGGAAATGCTTCAACCCAATTTGAGAACACGTCAATACAAACCAATACATACTTTAAATTTCTACAAGGTGGCAATTGTATGAAATCAATTTGTATTACCTGGAAAGGGCCATCTGTAGGAGGGATATGGGATGGCTCTGTTGGTATTGCCTTTCCGATATTCTTCCTCAAGCAGGTGAGACATGTCATCGCTCTTTTACCCGCATGGGAAGAAAATCCTGGGGCGCACCAATAAACTCTTACCAATTTACACATTCCTTCTTTGCCTAGATGAGTCAGCCCATGTGCCGCTTCCGCTAGACTTGGAAGGTATGCTCTGGGTGCCACTGGCTTACCCTGTTCATCTGTCCAGAGTCCTGAGGACTCCTGGCCATATCCTTTTGACCTCAAACTGCCTTTTCCTGTGGGGAACACAAATTTTGCATTTCACACAATTTCTGTGTATTGACAGTACTGAATACCATCAGTTGTGTGATGTCTGTCTGTATGGGGGTACTGGCTGCTAATTTAGCAGCTTTGTCTGCTCGGCTGTTACCAAGTGATACCGGGTCTTGGCTATACGTGTGAGCTTTACACTTGATAACAGCCACTCTGTCGGGTTCCTGTATCGCTGTTCGAAGTCTTTTGATGTGGGCTGCATGCGCTACGGGTGTGCCAGCTGCCGTCATGAAATTTCTGAGGCGCCATAGGGCCCCGAAATAATGGACTACTCCAAAGGCATACCTAGAATCCATATAGATATTGGCTGACTTGCCTTTAGCCAATTCGCATGCTCTGGTTAGGGCAACCAGCTCAGCAACTTGTGCTGAGTGTGGTGGGCCTAGGGGTTCCGCTTCTATGGTACCTTGGTCATCTACGACTGCGTATCCAGTACACAAGTCTTCCGAATCCGTCTGTCTGTGACAACTACCGTCAGTGTAGAAAGTGAAATCTACATCTTCCAGTGGGTTGTCACTGATGTCAGGCCTTGCCGTGAAATTTTGGGTCAAATATTCCATACAATCATGTGTGTCATCTCCTGTACTAAATCCTCCTTTACCACCACTCTCATCCTCCACCCTTTGTGCCTGTCCAGGCACACCTGGGAGTTATGTTGCAGGATTTAATGCGATGCATCTCCTTATGGTGATGTTTACCGGGGCCATTAATGCCAATTCCCATCTTGTAAACCGTGCTGATGAGACGTGTCTGGTTTGGGCAGAATTCAGTAAGGCTGGCACTGCATGTGGTGTATGAATTGTGAGGTTGTGTCCTAGCACTACATCTTCGCTTTTACTTACTAGCAATGCTATCGCTGCAACACTTCGCAAGCATGTGGGAAGGGATTGCGCTACCGTGTCTAGCTGAGCGCTGTAGTAGGCTACCGGCCTGCTGGCATCACCATGCTTCTGGGTTAAGACACCTGCCGCGCACCCAGCGCTTTCTGTTCCATACAGCTCAAAGGGTTTCCCATAATCTGGCATACCTAATGCTGGTGCCTGCGTTAGGCACTGTTTAAGTCTCTCAAATGCCATCTCAGACTCGTCTGTGTGCGAAATCCGATCAGGTTTGTTTGATGAGACCATCTCCTGCAAAGGCAAGGCTAGTATGGAAAAACCTGGGATACAGTTACGGCAATACCCACACATTCCTAAAAATGTTGTAATCTGTTGCTGGGTTTGTGGCAGGGTCATGTCACGAATTGCTTGAATTCTATCAGCGGTGAGGTGTCTCAGTCCTTGTGTCAGACAGTGTCCCAAATATTTTACCTTGGTCTGGCATAATTGTAACTTATCTTTGGAAATCTTGTTTTCTGTGTCGGAAAGATGAAACAGAAGCTGTTTCGTATCTCTCAGGGATGATTCGAGTGAATCAGAACACAGCAGCAGATCATCTACATACAGTATTAATACTGATCCGCTCTCAGGTTGGAAAGACTGTAAACAATCATGCAAGGCCTGCGAGAAAATACTTGGACTGTCAATGAAACCTTGTGGTAAACGAGTCCAGGTGTACTGAACTCCTCTGTATGTAAATGCGAATAAGTATTGACTGTCAGGGTGCAGAGGTACCGAGAAGAAGGCGGAGCAGAGGTCAATCACAGTGAAAAATTTGGCAGTGGGAGGGATTTGCATAAGGATGACAGCTGGATTTGGCACTACGGGGAATTGACTCTCAACTATTTTGTTGATCCCTCTTAGATCCTGCACTAGTCTGTAACCCCTCCCCCCACTCTTTTTAACAGGGAAGATGGGACTATTGGCAGTGCTGGACATCCTTACCTGAATGCCCTGTTGTAGCAAGCGCTCTATTACAGGGTAAACTCCTAACTCCACCTCTGGCTTCAGAGGGTATTGTGGGATTTTTGGAGCTATCCTACCGTCTTTTACTTGCACAACTACTGGGGCTACGTTTGCCATTAATCCAGTGTCTTGGCCATCCTTGGTCCAAAGTGACTCCGGTATCTGGGAAGTCATTTCCTCTACCTTGGACGGACACCTATTTACAACAACAGTGTTTGACATTAATCTTGTTGGGGAATCTAGCATATCCTGCACTTCCTGAGCGTGGTTTTCGGGTATGTCCAAGAACACACCTTCAGGAGTACAATATATGACACTTCCCATTTTGCACAGTAAATCTCTCCCAAGGAGATTAGTCGGAGCCAATGCAGCCAGCAAAAAGGAATGCTTGGTATGCAAAGGCCCTATCGTAATCTCTGCTGGTTTGCTTAAAGGATAGTGCTGAACTACTCCTGTTACTCCCATGGCTGGAATTGTTTTACCAGTGGTTCTCATGCCCACTGTTGAATTTATCACTGACTTGGCCGCCCCCGTATCTACAAGGAATTTTAGAGATCTACCAGCTACATCAATTGTGACCTCGGGTTCACTTCCAAGGCTCTCAATTAATTTCACTGGCGGCAGATTACAGGTGTGGCCCCACCCCTATGGTGTGTGGTGACCTCCCTGCATCGCACTGGCAGCTATTACCTGTGACGGGGTTAAATGGGAACTATCAGAGACTTGCCAGTCTCTTCTTGGGGGATACCTTCTTGTTTCCCCTGCGTGTGGCTCATAACTCCGTCTCTGCGGTCCTTGATCCCAATTTTGTGTGTCATGTCGTTGTCTAGGGGTTTTATATAACTTTGGTGTATCTCTAACCATACAATTTCGTGCATAATGTCCCTTTTTGTTACAGCTATAACAAATTACCACATTTGACTTACCCACAGGGGTCTGGGGCTTATGCTGAGGTGGCTTTGTTGTAAGGGCTTGTATGCTTACTGCCATCAGCTTATCGCCCTGTGACTCCCTGTGCCTCGTGATGTTCCGATCCTGATCAGTAGCGGCCTCTCTCAAAGTAGCCACCGACAAACCTCGCCAACATGGTTGGGTGGTCTGTACCCTCGTCCTCAATACTTCCTTTAAACCATCCATTAACACAGAAACTGCTACTTCTCTATGATTCACATTTGTCTTAATGTCTTCGATCCCTGTATACTTAGCCATTTCCTGCAGGGGCCGATGGAAATAATCAGCAGCTATTTCTCCCTCTTTTTGCCTTATGGAGAAAATTTTGTTCCACTTGACAACAGCAGGGAAATATACTCCTAACTGCAGATTGATTCTTTTTACATTATCTTGGTTGTACTCATCCGTAAGGGGTACCTCTTCATCTAATTTACAGTCAGCGATAAATTTCACTGAGTCGACATTGGAGGGTAAACATGCCCTCAGCAATGTCCGCCAATCTTTGTTATTGGGCTCTGCAGAATTACCTAGCTCTCTAATGTATCTCTGGCTTGCAACTAGATCTTTCCTAGGATCAGGGAATTCAGACATCATTGATCTTAATTCTGTTCGGGAAAAAGGGCAGTGCAATGGCGATGTTCCTGACGGGAGTGGCTCCCGAAGCGTCAGTTTTCCCAATTGGGACCGCAATTACCCTGACAGGATTAAGTTCAATAACGTCATTCTGAGTAGATTCTACAACATGTGGTGTAATGGTTTCTGCATAGTGTACAGTGCCGTACTTACCAGTTGATACGACCTCACCTGTCCCTCCACTAGGGGCCTTTGATACTACTCTTACTGTTTGGGCCGTGCCCACTGTAGTCTCTGGTATGGTGGCTGCTAGAGAGAGTGCCGATATTGTGGTGGGCTCATCTTCCTGGTCGCAATCCTGGGGAAAGTTTAAAACAGGGTACCGCTTGCACGGGTTAATATTAGCATCAATAACCTTATTTACGTTACTCTTAACATCTATACATTTACTAAGTGCATGTTTATCATACACCAGTGTGCCATTCTCTGTAACCACTTTTTCTCCTTTTATGTATGGTGGTGGTGGTGCGGTGGCTATCAGTTTCCTGATAGGGTTTGAACCAGCCGCTTGAGCCAATCCTCTTTGTATTTCACCTTCCTGTTGCCATAATTGTAAATAATCATAATGTCTGATCCGCTGCTTGCCAGATTTAATTAGACATATCCTTTTCCTTAAATTTTGTAACACCTCAGGAATAAAACTGCCTACCCGTGGGAACTTTTCTCCATCATGCACAGTCATTCGTTCCCATTCATTGCATAATACCTCTGTGTGTGATCCATATTTCTCACACATTATGTACCACGCTGACCCGGCTGGCCGCGGAATATCATCAACCTGAACCTTGGTTGATCGCCCCTTACTTGAGCAACTGGCCCCCATTATTTGCAGGCGTTGCCTTCTCAGCGAACCCTTACAAAAAACCAAGTTCCCAGAGGTAAGGCGATGGTGAAAGTTTACAGAGTACCTTCACACACACTCGCCCACGTCGACCAATATGCCCACACGCTGCCTTAGCGCTAGCGTACTCAACCCAGGGCCCCTGCAACCAGAACCTCTATTTACTGTGACGTGTGGGTGTGATCCGCAGAGCACTTACCCTTCCCAGTAAATATCAGTTGCTGGAGAATTCCTGAGTGATCAGTGAACCTCCCTTAAAATAAAAAATGTACACAAATCACGTTAGAATGTACAAATAGCGTTTATGACCCCACTAGCGTACGTAAATGGTACTGGGTCAAGTTACAAACTAATGCACACAATTACATGCGGTACAATCGTACTGCGTATAAGCAACTAATCTTATGCGCAGAACGACCAACGGAATCGATAATTGTGGCTGCGAATTCCTTTCAGCTAGAGCTTGATGGCCTATATGGGTATACTCTATCTATAGCGGACTTCCTAGTCTGCTGTACCTAGACCTCCTGGTCTGTCTGTGACCTCCTGGACTGTGACCTCCTGGTATATGTCTACAGTAGACCTCCTAATCTGCTATACTCTAATGCTCTTACTACAAGACTAACAAGGGATGCCTCCCAAGCCACCACGCGCTATCACTCGCACGGATGTACCTCTACGAGAACTCGATTTCCTAGGTTCCGACCAAAATGAGAAACGTATATATACCGTATATACTCGAGTATAAGTCGACCCGAATATAAGCCGAGGCACCTAATTTTACCACAAAAACCTGGGAAAACTTATTGACTCGAGTATAAGCCTAGGGTGGGAAATGCAGCTCTACCCGTACACAGACCTCATAGTGCCAGATATGCCCCACAGTGCCAGATGTGCCAGATATGCCCCACAGTGCCAAATATGCCCCACAGTGCCAGATGTGCCAGATATGCCCCACAGTGCCAGATATGCCCCACAGTGCCAGATGTGCTCCACAGTGCCAGATATGCCCCACAGTGCCAGATGTGCCCCACAGTGCCAGATATGCCCCACAGTGCCAGGTGTGCCAGATATGCCCCACAGTGCCAGATATGCCCCACAGTGCCAGATGTGCCCCACAGTGCTAGATATGCCCCACAGTGCCAGATGTGCCAGATATGCCCCACAGTGCCAGATATGCCCCACAGTGCCAGGTGTGCCCGATATGCCCCACAGTGCCAGATGTGCCCCACAGTGCCAGATATGCCCCACAGTGCCAGGTGTGCCAGATATGCCCCACAGTGCCAGATATGCCCCACAGTGCTAGATACTTACCCTCCGTCGCTCCCGCGCTGTCTTCTGAAAGAGGGACACGGAGAGCGCAGCGCGCGGGTCTCCTGTGTCCCTCCTGCGTCTCCGGCGGCAGCGGCGTGTGTTAAAGGAAGTGCCGGTTCGTGCACTTCCTTTAACACACACACGCCGCTGCCGCCGGAGATGCAGGAGGGACACAGGAGAGCAGCGCGCTGCGCTCTCCGTGTCCCTCGTAACGCTGGCTCGAGTATAAGCCGAGGTGGCTTTTTCAGCACAAAAAAAAGTGCTGAAAAAGTCGGCTTATACTCGAGTATATACGGTATATGCACACACTTTTTCACCTCATATACTCTTTACTTTCTTTTCTGTACAGAAAATTCCTTTCACTCAGGTAACACAGGCTAGTCCCAGAGGAGTTGCAACTAGAAAAGGATCTATTACGCTAAGATTTAGGACACTGAGATTAACTTGTGCTATTATCGCGTTGCCTCCGTATCGCCTACTAAAACAATACTATCGTGTGATTTGTATCAAGTGGGCGTACCCGTACGCTTCGTTGTGTAATATACGCTACGTGCGTCGACCCTTGCGTTGCGTACGCTTGTCCCGCCCTTTGTTAGGGACACGTGTACACAGGCCAGATACGTCCACAGTAACACAAGTAACATGTTTCTATCAATGCAAATGATATTTAACTGTAATCATTTACCGAGCACCACACAGATCTCCCTTGTATCTTAGGCAAAGCCGTGTGCGTCTTTTACAAATTACTCCCTTACGTATTAATTTTACTTTTAACTACCAATAGCAACAAATCTTTCTCAGTACGTTATCAATGATAAATGGCAAACAGGAAAGTGAGATGTGAAAATACACAAATGAAAAATGCAGGTGTGTGCGTGTGTTGCATACGCAATGTATATTAAACAGAAATAAACAGTTTTTTAAAAAGACAATAGCGTACTGTTCTTACCTTCCGGTTCCGGATTCCACCAGCACTCCTACAACTAAGCGAAGCAGACGCTTATCTGATCAGCACTACCGTATCCCCAACCACCAACACGGATACGAAGGGATACTACCTTCCCGCCCTTTGCTGACAGATAAAGTCTGCTTAGTTTCGCTAGTGCGGATATGTGGAGGATGGATGAGCCCCCAATTGATAAAGCCTATCCTTTATCATATAACATTCACAATATATTGGTAAGAGTCTCAGTACGCAATTGGCGTACGAGGTGTTGTAATGATACGCACTTATAAACATATAAGATATATATATATATATATATATATATATATATATATAGATATACTTATACTGTAAACCTTAATACTGAAATACTGTAATGATATAACGCTTCTTAACCGTGTTAATATAAAAGCTGCTTCAGCGATTGAGATGCTCAGAATACCCTTAGCAATGTAATGATAAACACACAATACCTTGTAAGGTTCCAAAACCTTTATCTAGATGATTTTAGTATGTAAAAAGGGGAAAACAGTTACAGCTTATACACTACAAAAGTAACATTAATACCTAAACAGAATAACTATATGTAAATATACAATAGCGGCACAATCGCAAATAACATACAAAGAGAGAGAGTAAATGGCTAACACAGGGGGAGAACAAAGATGGTCACAGAGAAACTTACACACATGATCGCTAGCGCAGTCCTGGAAACCAGCTCCCAGTTAGACAATGATGAAAACCTTTGTGGAGAGAAGTGAGTGAGCTGGCTGCCTTATATACACAACATACAGTACACTACAAAGGGCCCTACAATCTCATTGTTCATTGGACACAGGAATGTCCCTCTGCATTATAACAAAAGGTATAGGTGGATTTGAACAAGTGGGCTGTGACTATTTCAAACTGCTAAGGTGGGAGGTATCCTCAGGATTCCAGCCGCATGGATAATGAACTGCAAATACAGTAAATGTCCATAAACTACTTTTAAACATAACTATACGCAGGAGCGATTAATCTCTTCCTAACCAACACCGGAATATTCCTGATAAAATATTCTTCAGTTTGGTACCAGACACCACTGTTCAGCCTTTGTCAGACCCTCCATATCATGCAAAGAGGAATTCCCAAGTTCCCTGAACCATTTACACTAAACATACTCGCTGATATTATTAAGGGGACTATTACCTATAAAACGCATTATATTGGTTAAATATGTAGCGATCAAGTCGCTCGCTAGTTGCACACAAACACCGCCGTAAATACCCATCTCCATGCGCAGGCAACGTCAGAGCGTCCCCTACGCATCCTGAGGGGATGCGTACGCACGGGGGAGTCAGTGCACGAGCAGCGGGCACGTGCATTGGGGTTAGTACAAGGCAATAGTGAATCATGACATTTTTCGACTTTGACACTTCATTACACCCAGCTGAAGAAGCTCACACCTCAGACCACAAATCACTTCATTCAGCTGTATTGGAACTTAGAAACATGAAAGGTATTATTTTAAGGGCCCTACACATTTAAAGATCCACCGCGGAGCTGCCCAACAGCGATACGGCCGACGGGCGACCCGCCGGCGGTGAGGGGGGGGGGGCAGTGACAGGGGGGGTGAAGTTTCTTCACTCCCTCGTCACCCGGCTCCATAGAAGTGCAGGCAAATATGGACGAGATCGTCCATATTGGCCTGCATGCACAGCCGATGGGGCACCAGCGATGAACGAGCGCAGGGCCGCGCATCATTCATCGCTGGTGCCTCCACACTCAAAGATATGAACGATATCTTGTTCATTAATGAACAAGATTGTTCATGTCTTTGACTGATATCGCCCAGTGAGTAGGGCCTATAACTCTGTAACACATGTTGATTGTGAAAATATATGTTACTAACCGATTTGCGTTTACACTTACTAACAATCGAGGTTTGACAACCACACTATTTGATAGAAGCAAATGTAAAATAACCTTTACAAACATTTTGCTTAGTAGTATCTGCTGAATGACATTTAGCTTCCTAACATTTTTTTTTTAAAAACTAAATTTCTCTGACGTCCTAGTGGATGCTGGGACTCCGTAAGGACCATGGGGAATAGCGGCTCCGCAGGAGACAGGGCACAAAATAAAAGCTTAAGGATCAGGTGGTGTGCACTGGCTCCTCCCCCTATGACCCTCCTCCAAGCCTTAGTTAGATTTTTGTGCCCGGCCGAGAAGGGTGCAATCTAGGTGGCTCTCCTGAGCTGCTTAGAATAAAAGTTTAGTTTAGGTTTTTTTATTTTCAGTGAGTCCTGCTGGCAACAGGCTCACTGCATCGTGGGACTAAGGGGAGAAGAAGCGAACTCACCTGCGTGCAGAGTGGATTGGGCTTCTTAGGCTACTGGACATTAGCTCCAGAGGGACGATCACAGGTACAGCCTGGATGGGTCACCGGAGCCGCGCCGCCGTCCCCCTTACAGAGCCAGAAGAGACGAAGAGGTCCGGTGAAATCGGCGGCAGAAGACATCCTGTCTTCAGACTAAGGTAGCGCACAGCACCGCAGCTGTGCGCCATTGCTCTCAGCACACTTCACACTCCGGTCACTGAGGGTGCAGGGCGCTGGGGGGGAGCGCCCTGAGACGCAATATAACAGTATATACCTTAGGTGGCAAAAAGAATACATCACATATAGCTCCTGGGCTATATGGATGTATTTTAACCCCTGCCATTTTTACACAAAAAAGCGGGAGATAAGGACGTCGTGAAGGGGCGGAGCCTATCTCCTCAGCACACAAGCGCCATTTTCCCTCACAGCTCCGCTGGAAGGACGGCTCCCTGACTCTCCCCTGCAGTCCTGCTTCAGAATCAGGGTAAAAAAGAGAAGGGGGGGCATTTTTGGCAGCAAATAACGATAATAACAGCAGCTATAAGGGAATAACACTTATATAAGGTTATCCCTGTATATATATAGCGCTGGGTGTGTGCTGGCAGACTCTCCCTCTGTCTCTCCAAAGGGCTAAGTGGGGTCCTGTCCTCTATCAGAGCATTCCCGGTGTGTGTGCTGTGTGTCGGTACGCGTGTGTCGACATGTATGAGGAGGAAAATGATGTGGAGGCGGAGCAGTTGCCTGTGTTGGTGATGTCACCCCCTAGGGAGTCGACACCTGACTGGATGATTGTATTTAAACAATTAAGTGATAATGTCAGCAATTTGCAAAAAACTGTTGACGACATGAGACAGCCGGCAAATCAATTAGTGCCTGTCCAGGCGTCTCAGACACCGTCAGGGGCGCTAAAACGCCCGTTACCTCAGTGGGTCGACACAGACCCTGACACAGATACTGAGTCTAGTGTCGACGGTGACGAGACAAACGTAATGTCCAGTAGGGCCACACGTTACATGATCACGGCAATGAAAGAGGCATTGAACCTTTCTGACACTACAAGTACCACAAAGAAGGGTATTATGTGGGGTGTGAAAAAACTACCAATAGTTTTTCCTGAGTCAGAGGAAATAAATGAGGTGTGTGATAAAGCGTGGGTTTCCCCCGATAAAAAACAGCTAATTTCTAATAAATTATTAGCATTATATCCCTTCCCGCCAGAGGTTAGGGCGCGTTGGGAAACACCCCCTAGGGTAGATGAGGCGCTCACACGTTTATCTAAACAAGTAGCGTTACCGTCTCCTGATACGGCCACCCTCAAAGAACCAGCTGATAGAAGGCTGGAAAATATCCTAAAAAGTATATACACACATACTGGTGTTATACTGCGACCAGCAATCGCCTCAGCCTGGATGTGCAGTGCTGGAGTCGCATGGTCGGATTCCCTGACTGAGAATATTGATACCCTGGATAGGGACAATATTTTGTTAACTATAGAACATTTAAAGGATGCATTGCTATATATGCGTGATGCACAGAGGGATATTTGCACCCTGGCATCAAGAGTAAGTGCTATGTCCATCTCTGCCAGAAGAGCGTTATGGACGCGACAGTGGTCAGGGGATGCGGATTCCAAACGGCACATGGAAGTATTGCCGTATAAAGGGGAGGAGTTATTTGGGGCTGGTCTATCGGACCTGGTGGCCACGGCAACGGCTGGGAAATCCACCTTTTTACCCCAGCTCACTTCACAACAGCAGAAAAAGACACCGTCTTTTCAAACTCAGTCCTTTCGTTCCCATAAA
Source organism: Pseudophryne corroboree (assembly GCF_028390025.1). Lineage (NCBI taxonomy): Eukaryota > Metazoa > Chordata > Amphibia > Anura > Myobatrachidae > Pseudophryne > Pseudophryne corroboree. The sequence goes on along the minus strand of NC_086452.1, from coordinate 234,679,466 downwards.
TACAAGCGAGCAAAAGGCCACTCCTTTCTGCCCCGGGGCAGAGGAAGAGGAAAAAGACTGCACCGTGCAGCCGCTTCCCAGGAGCAGAAGCCCTCCCCTGCTTCTGCCAAGTCTTCAGCATGACGCTGGGGCTTTACAAGCAGACTCAGATATGGTGGGGGCCCGTCTCAATAATTTCAACGCGCAGTGGGCTCACTCGCAAGTGGATCCCTGGATTCTACAGGTAGTATCGCAAGAGTACAAACTGGAATTCGAGGCGTTTCCCCCTCGTCGGTTCCTGAAGTCTGCTTAACCAAAGTCTCCCTCCGACAGGGAGGCAGTTTTGGAAGCCATTCACAAGCTGTATTCCCAGCAGGTGATAATCAAGGTACCCCTCCTGCAACAGGGAAAGGGGTATTATTCCACGCTGTTTGTGGTACCGAAGCCGGACGGCTCGGTGAGACCAATTTTAAATCTGAAATCCTTGAACACTTACATAAAAAGGTTCAAATTCAAGATGGAGTCACTCAGAGCAGTGATAGCGAACCTGGAAGAAGGGGACTATATGGTGTCTCTGGACATCAAAGATGCTTATCTCCACGTCCCAATATACCCTTCTCACCAAGGGTACCTCAGGTTTGTAGTACAAAACTGTCATTATCAGTTTCAGACGCTGCCGTTTGGATTGTCCACGGCACCTCGGGTCTTTACCAAGGTAATGGCCGAAATGATGATTCTTCTACGAAGAAAAGGCATTTTAATTATCCCTTACTTGGACGATCTCCTGATAAGGGCAAGATCCAGGGAACAGTTAGAAGTCGAAGTAGCACTATCTCAGGTAGTGTTACGTCAGCACGGGTGGATTCTAAATATTCCAAAATCGCAGCTGATTCCAACGACACGTCTACTGTTCCTAGGAATGATTCTGGACACAGTCCAGAAGAAGGTGTTTCTCCCGGAGGAGAAGGCCAGGGAGTTATCCGAGCTAGTCAGGAACCTCCTAAAACCAGGCCAGGTCTCAGTGCATCAGTGCACGAGGGTCCTGGGAAAAATGGTGGCTTCTTACGAAGCGATTCCATTCGGAAGATTCCATGCAAGAACGTTTCAGTGGGATCTACTGGACAAATGGTCCGGATCGCATCTGCAGATGCATCAGCGGATAACCCTGTCGCCAAGGACAAGGGTGTCTCTCCTGTGGTGGATGCAGAGTGCTCATCTACTAGAGGGCCGCAGATTTGGCATTCAGGATTGGATCCTGGTAACCACGGATGCCAGCCTGAGAGGCTGGGGAGCAGTCACACAGGGAAGGAATTTCCAGGGCTTGTGGTCAAGCATGGAAACATCTCTTCATATAAACATTCTGGAACTAAGGGCCATTTACAATGCCCTAAGTCAAGCAAAACCTCTGCTTCAGGGTCAGGCGGTGTTGATCCAATCGGACAACATCACGTCAGTCGCCCACGTAAACAGACAGGGCGGCACGAGAAGCAGGAGGGCAATGGCAGAAGCTGCAAGGATTCTTCGCTGGGCGGAAAATCATATGATAGCACTGTCAGCAGTGTTCATTCCGGGAGTGGACAACTGGGAAGCAGACTTCCTCAGCAGACACGACCTTCACCCGGGAGAGTGGGGACTTCACCCAGAAGTCTTCCACCTGATTGTAAACCGTTGGGAAAAACCAAAGGTGGACATGATGGCGTCACGTCTAAACAAAAAACTGGACAGATATTGCGCCAGGTCATGGGACCCTCAGGCAATAGCAGTGGACGCTCTGGTAACGCCGTGGGTGTACCAGTCAGTGTATGTGTTCCCTCCTCTGCCTCTCATACCAAAAGTACTGAGAATCATAAGAAGGAGAGGAGTAAGAACTATACTCGTGGTTCCGGATTGGCCAAGAAGGACTTGGTACCCGGAACTTCAAGAGATGCTCACGGACGAACCGTGGCCTCTACCTCTAAGAAAGGACCTGCTACTGCAGGGGCCTTGTCTGTTCCAAGACTTACCGTGGCTGCGTTTGACGGCATGGCGGTTGAACGCCGGATCCTGAGGGAAAAAGGCATTCCAGAAGAAGTCATCCCTACTCTGGTCAAAGCCAGGAAGGACGTAACCGCAAAACATTATCACCGCATTTGGCGTAAATATGTTGCGTGGTGTGAGGCCAAGAAGGCCCCTACAGAGGAATTTCAACTGGGTCGTTTCCTTCATTTCCTGCAAACAGGACTGTCTATGGGCCTAAAATTAGGGTCCATTAAGGTTCAAATTTCGGCCCTGTCGATTTTCTTCCAGAAAGAACTGGCTTCAGTACCTGAAGTTCAGACATTTGTAAAAGGGGTGCTGCACATACAGCCTCCTTTTGTGCCTCCAGTGGCACCTTGGGATCTCAATGTTGTGTTGAGTTTTCTAAAGTCACATTGGTTTGAACCACTTTCCACTGTGGACTTAAAATATCTCACATGGAAGGTGTCGATGCTGTTAGCCTTGGCTTCAGCCAGGCGTGTGTCAGAATTGGCGGCTTTATCATATAAAAGCCCTTACTTAATTTTTCATTCTGACAGGGCGGAATTGAGGACTCGTCCTCAATTTCTACCTAAGGTGGTTTCTGCATTTCACATGAACCAACCTATTGTGGTACCTGCGGCTACCAGGGACTTAGAGGACTCTAAGTTGCTTGACGTTGTCAGGGCCTTGAAAATATATGTTTCCAGGACGGCTGGAGTCAGAAAATCTGACTCGCTGTTTATCCTGTATGCACCCAACAAGCTGGGTGCTCCTGCTTCAAAGCAGACGATTGCTCGTTGGATTTGTAGTACAATTCAGCTTGCACATTCTGTGGCAGGATTGCCACAGCCTAAATCAGTAAAAGCCCATTCCACAAGGAAAGTGGGCTCATCTTGGGCGGCTGCCCGAGGGGTCTCGGCTTTACAACTTTGCCGAGCAGCTACTTGGTCAGGGGCAAACACGTTTGCTAAATTCTACAAATTTGATACCCTGGCTGAGGAGGACCTGGAGTTCTCTCATTCGGTGCTGCAGAGTCATCCGCACTCTCCCGCCCGTTTGGGAGCTTTGGTATAATCCCCATGGTCCTTACGGAGTCCCAGCATCCACTAGGACGTCAGAGAAAATAAGATTTTACTTACCGATAAATCTATTTCTCGTAGTCCGTAGTGGATGCTGGGCGCCCATCCCTAGTGCGGATTGTCTGCAATACTTGTATATAGTTATTGTTACAAAAATTCGGGTTATTATTGTTGTGAGCCATCTTTTCAGAGGCTCCTTTGCGTTTATCATACTGTTAACTGGGTTCAGATCACGAGTTGTACGGTGTGATTGGTGTGGCTGGTATGAGTCTTACCCGGGATTCAATATCCTTCCTTATTATGTACGCTCGTCCGGGCACAGTATCCTAACTGAGGCTTGGAGGAGGGTCATAGGGGGAGGAGCCAGTGCACACCACCTGATCCTTAAGCTTTTATTTTGTGCCCTGTCTCCTGCGGAGCCGCTATTCCCCATGGTCCTTACGGAGTCCCAGCATCCACTACGGACTACGAGAAATAGATTTATCGGTAAGTAAAATCTTATTTTTTTTGTTAAACAAAACATACCCACGTACATTTTTTTTATTTTTTACATTTTATTTGAGCTCTACACACAAACGGGTGGTCTTCAGTATGCCGAATGTCGGGATCCCGGTGCACAGTATACCGGCGCAGGGATCCCGAGACCCGGAATACTGACAAATATTCTCCCTCGTGGGGGTACACGACCGCCCTGGAGGGAGAATAAATAGCGTGGCAAGCGGCTCATTTGCGCTCGCCACGCTGTCGGTATGCTGGCGGTCGGGCTCCCAGTGTAGGTATGCTGGTCGCCGGGAGCCCATCCACCGGCATACCATACTACACCCCACACAAACATATGTTGAAGAACAGCAACACCATCTTTTTCTTTTCAAGTTTTGCAAATTCTGCTCCATTTGTATACTTATTGAAACAAATATTTACACATAATTCCTTAAAGTAAGGTTTGTAAATAAAAGCAAAGAATCAATAATATGTAATGTTTGACCACTTCACAATAAAAAAAATACTATTTTTTTATTTATTTTTATAAAAATTTTACTGTTGTTTCTGAATTAAAATATTTTGACTGCAAAATAAGTATGTTTGTTAAAACATATACCAATAATTGCTGTTGTGTAGGGTTTAGAGGCTAGAATTCTCACTCTCTAGTTGAATATATTTGAACACAGTTATGAGCAATAGTCAATGTTTGAAGAAAAACACTATGGTGTCTTTAAGATTATAATTGCTAAATTATTACAAGATCATTTGACCAATTAAGTGATTATTGAATTAATTTACAATTTTTGAGTAGTTTCTTTAATTTGGGTGCAGGAAAGTAGGTTGTGCAATTTTTAAGGGATAAACCCGATTGTTAGCAAAAAAATGCAACATCAGAAACATGTACGCAAAAATTGCGTACATTTGTAATATGTGCGCAAAAATTGTGATTATTATGATGGTTTTCACAATATTTGCAAATTTCACAAGGCCACCTTATTTTTGTTAAATTAAATTAGTGTTGCAGTTTTTGCATTTGGACGTGCTTTCACAATTTTGCTTTTGCTTGCAATTTTTGCTAATTTGTAATTTTTGCAATCCTTACTGAATTTGCCCCTAAGTCTATATATTTCTTCACAATATCGTGTCTCATGTATCCCTATTATATATAGAAACAAATCAGGGGTGCAATATCTGTGCTGAACATATATTGTACTGTACAATTAGGGCTATACCTTTGTCTGCCCAAACATAAAGTACCAAGAGTGGTGTAGCTATACATATTTATGCCACAACTTACTGTTTTATTAATATTAATTTTATATTAATATTTCACCAGCTGGACAGTATCTGTTTCTCATATACTATAATTTGCCTTTCTACTGCTCATTGTTGAATACTATTGGAAATACACTTGCAACTGATAGCTCTTACTAGATATTTATTAAAAGACAGTCCATTGTTTAATAAGCAGTTAAGACAAGCAATTAAATGTGGTGTTTTGTTTCACTGTTTAGTAAAATACACTTACAGTATAACTACTGTACATCGTTGGACAGCACAATTTGCTAAATCACCTTTGCACCATTAGTTATTATCATTCAGTATTGTCTTTATCAAGCTATTGCTCTAGTAACTTAGTTTATATGAAGATATTTTTGCTAATTAGAAAAAAAAATGTGTATCCGGTCTCTGGATTTGCTATTCAATTGCTACATTGGCTTGTTACATTCATTATATTATATATTTTTCTTTTAGAAATTGGCGGGAATTGTGGTCCACCACCAGCAATAGAATTTGGAGACATCACAAATAGTAAAAGAGAAGAAACTTATAAATCAGGTTCCAGAGTCTTTTATCAATGTCCAAATTTGTATGTACTTCAAGGAAAAGAAGAAATTATATGTGTGAATGGAGCGTGGGAAAAGGCACCGGTTTGTCTAAGTAAGTCCATAGTTGTTAATTCAACTTCCACATACAGTACCTGCACATTTCACGTTATATAATTGGTTTACTGATTATACATGTGTCTCAATGATCTTGTATTGCCACAAATGTGTCTTAGTCACAAAGCAATGTGAAGCACAATTAATGCTGATTAATTTGTTATATGACACTTGTAAATTGTGTGTTATGGAGTCTGTATACTGAGCAGAATAGAACTTGTATTGGGAAAAAAGCTGCGGATGCTACATTGTAGCACTTCATATGCAGATTCATAGACTCAGTCGCACACAGATAAGCAAGTGTCATATATCAAATTAATCAGCACAGTCTACTTGTGCGTTCCACAGTAGTCACATTTCATTGCCACTAAGATGCATTATCAGCAAAAAAGACAGCCAACCAATGGCGGAACTAGTGGCGGTGCAGCCAGTGCATTTCACAGAGGCCCACCACAATGAAGGAGCCCACAGCCGCTGGCTTTATAATGAGTCAGACAGACTCATTATAAGCTACCCACCATTGCACCAATCCATGGGAAATAAGAATGAGGATAGGACTCACACACTTGAGCAGCTACGGGGGATGGGGGTGCCAGACGTCAGCGGTTCACACTTCAAGTCGGCAACAGAGACTGTCCTGCAGCTTACTCAGTCTCTGTTCAGTGCTTATTGCTATGCGCACTGTGAGGAAGGACAAGACTCGTGCGGAGCCTTTCTTGTGTTCGGCGGTTCACCTTGCAAAAATCCCCTGCTGTCTGGCACTGTGAAGTCCCCTGCCTGCTGCCTCCATAATCCGTAATCCCACATGCGTGCTATAGCGCATCTGTTACCCCATTTTGTATACCTATGTACCAGCTTCCGTCATGCCAATAGAGGTTCCTGGCAACCCAGCCAACAGGTATTCATGGAAGTCCAGCCAATAGGGATGCCCAGCAACCTTGCCAATAGAGAATGGGAAGCGCGACAGGCTGTCTAATAGGGATACATGGCAGCGCAGCCAATAGAGAATAGGGTAGTACACCAGTCACAGGAGGAGAGGTAGGATCCAAACACCAGAAAGTTTGTACTTTTATTCTTGCTCCTGTATGGAGTAGTGAGTGTGACCTGTCCCTCCATGCCTGTGGCCACATTAGTGACTGCTAATATCCACATCCCCCTGCACTCCTTTGGGATTGAAGAGATGCTGATTAAGAGGGTGGGACATTGGAGAGATCACCAGATTTGACCCAGGGGTGAATGGATCAGCCCCTGATTTCTGCAAGAAGTGAAAATAGATTAAAGCGCATGAGCAAGGGCTGCATGACCAGTGTATAGTGACTGCTGCTGCCCAAATCACTGGAAGAACTATGGCCACGAACTCCCTGCAAGAGTGAGGGAGGCGTCATCATCACCACCTCCTCTCAGGAAAAAGTTACTTATGCAAGGGTCTGGGAGTAGATCCAACAGGAAAAGGAGAACACCTGCAGCTCAGCCTACACTATATACTGTATATACTGTACATTACTGTTTTAAGATTTTTTTTTATTTTTTTTATGAAACTGGGGGATGTAAATTGGAGCTCAACACTGTCCGTAACTTTTGCTGGCTGTATTATATGGCGGCCACTAGTGCAGTTTGTAGTATATGGTGGTCATTAATGCTGTCTGTAGTATATGGTGGACACTAATGCAATCTGTTGTATATGGTGGTCACTAATGTGGTCTGTAGTATATGGCGGTCACTATTGCAGTCTGTATTATATATGGTGGTCACTAACATTGCCTGTAGGTACATTGCGATGATTGATACTGTCTTTGGCCCTCATTCCGAGATGATCGCATCAAGCAACTTTTTGCTGCTGGCGCGATCAACTAAACTCCGCCTATGGGGGAGTGTATTTTAGCATAGCAGGGCTGCGATCACTTGTGCAGCCCTGCTATGATAAAAAGTTTCACACAAAACAAGCCCTAGACCTACTTACCCTGTGCGACGGCTCCAGAGATGCAGGTCCCGGCTGTGACTTCAGACATATGCCTCCATTTGCCTGGACACGCCTGCATTTTTCTTACTACTCCCCGAAAACGTCTGGAAACGGTGAGTATCCACCCTAGAACGCATCCCACCTGTCCATCTTCTTGCGATCGCCGCTGTGATCACATTTGTCATTAATGGCGTCATTGCCCGTCAGCGATCGTCACCAGGCAACGATGCGTGTGCGCAATGCGTCCGCCGCACATGCACATTTCCGACCCGTTAACACCACAGCGAAGACCCGCTGCATGCGAACGTGTCGGAATAACCCCTTTATTATATGGTGGTCATAGAGGTAAAGGGTAACTGCTATCCACTGAGATGGGGGGGCATAGTGATGAGTTGGGAAGGGGGTGGTCAAACCAAACTGTTGCACCTCTGCCCACCGATCACTAGTTCCACTACTGCACCCAATGCTAGAAGATTCTCATGCGACCTGGTGTGCCAATAGGGGCTATTTGGCGTGACTGCAAAGATATATGATGACATATCTGTTTGTGAATTAGTAATAAATATACAGTATTTCTCCTTCATCCACTAGGGGACACTGGAGTGTATACGTTGGGGGTATAGACGGTGCGTGAGTGGAGCCTGGAACTTTAAATTTCAAAGATGTGCAGTTGGCCCCTCCCTCTATATACCCCTCCCAAGCCCAGTTTTAGATTAGTGCCCAAGGGAGCTTCCTCCAGCCCTTTTTAGTTTTATTTTACATTTATAGTATTCTTTTCTTCAGAAATGATCTACACAGGCAAACTGCATGCTGCTGCAGTTTACCTGCACCAGGGGATACCGTCGGAGGGGACCCGTCACAGCCCACGAGACTTGTAGCCGGGTCCCCGGCCACAGGATCAATGGATCCTGGAGACCGTTCCAGCTGCTTGCAGCTAGTGTCAGGGTCTCACGGCCTCGCGCACACCGACCGGTTTTTGACAGCAGTAAGTATAAACCACCACCCACGATTAGCAAGGGTGGTGGGCTGCTTAGATGTGGGTTTACCCCCAGCCTTTTAGCCCCGCTAACAGCGCTGCACCAGGACGCAAGGCTAAATGTTATTTCTTGCTCTGTGGGCCATTTTAAATTAATTTAAAATTAACTGTAGTTGGTTAAGTATAAAATAAGTTCAGAACAGTGAGCAGGTATGGGGCTGGAGGCAGGGCTTAGTGGCGGCGCAGCACTTCCTGCTCCTCCGCTCAGGTAGCTATACGGAGACTCCCCGCTGTTATACGGGAGCTCCATACTCAATGCGGCTAACCTGCAACCCAGTAGACTGACGATCTCTTTCCTTGGCTCACTACTGGCCACCCGCCATTTTCAGCAGCATGGCACAGTACAAAGTTGCAAGTGCAGTAACACGCAGCTTGTCACTAAGAGCACCAGGGTTAGGCATCTCCTTGTGCTGCTAGGGCCAGTTTCTATTAACATTTTATGTTACATAGACAATAAATAGAAGCCAAGTAGCTAATAAATCAACAATGAGCAGACAGATAGTCTAGTGGGCTATGGCTCTAATACTAGACATATCAGGTCCCAGGTTCAAGCCCTGCTTTGCACTCAACAATCTTAAGATTCTGCAACAGCACCCTATCTAAAAATATTGAAAACTATTATGGAGCATTGCTGAAAGGCATGGCTTAGTGTTGGCTCCCACTATGGGTCGCCCTCGCTCAGAAGCTACACTAGATGTCCTCTTGAGGTGAGGAAAGAAGTTGCTTTGGCTTTCACCGCTGGTATACAGTACATAGCCTGGTGGGCTAATAGCAGGGGTTGGCATTCAGCAGTCCAAGGTTTTTATCATACCTTGGATGTTTTAACAGAGCACAAATTATTAAAGGACTCTCTATCACATAAAGGAAGCTGTGTAGGCTTAAAATATACGGCAGCTACAGCATAAAAATAAATACATTTGTAGGACCTACCTCCTACCTAAAAATTTGGTATATTCAGTTTACTATACGTGTAATTTTGTGTAGACTACTATAGTTAACACACACTTCAGTGACAATTCGAAACAGTACACGGTGTGTACTAAACCCTCCTTCCAAGGGAGGATATTACTTACTATAATATATACATATTTACATATATATATATATATATATATATATATATACTGTGTGTGTATATATATATATATATATATATATATACACACACACAACTATATTTTTCACTACAGCTCCATTTATGTGGTGGACAGTATGGATGGTGTAATGGTTAGCATTACTGACTTACCGCAAAAGGAGCAAGTAGCTTGATCAGTAAGGTGTCTGTCTCTAGTGTAACAGGTCATGGGTTCTAATTGTGTGTATGACTGCTAAAAATTGTGTGATTTAACATAAATGACAATTAAATGTATATACCTTTACTGAGGTCATGGGTTTTGGTCCCACTATGGACCTAACTGTGGTAGTTTGATATATTCTTCCCAAAAACAGTAACCTGTTCACTCCTCGCAGTAACACTTATGTATTCTCTACCAGCATAGTTGTGGTTGGGTGGAGTTTGTGTGTTCTCCCTACACCGTGGTGATAGAAATCACTGAAGCAGGTGATATGTTACTGTGGTACCCCCTCAGAGCAATGCTGTGATTTGCAGAATCACACACACAGAAAGGTTTACTGACAAGGACATAATTTCACTAGGAAGCAAGATGAATGTAGAAGTGGGACCTGCTCTCCTGGTTTCCATTTCCAAGTAGAATTGTTGAAATTTGGGAGTCATTAGGCAAGTGTTTGTATTATAGTGATAGATTTGCAAATATTGGTAGATTGAAAATATGAAGGAGAGGGTTTTATTTACCCGACTACCCTCGATTTATTTGTGATTTTATTAAAGGTGAATCATGGTGTTCTCTAGAGTCTCTGACATGCAAATATCATAGCCCTAGACCTATATTTTAAGCTTATTTACAGATTAGATCCTATCTACCCGGGACTCAACATAAGCAGGGCAAAGTTTCACAGCACCCTAGGTAAATCTTCAGTGCACTTCCCCCCCAACCATCACCTTCAATACCCAGCTCCCGAGGTAAAAAAGAGTATTAGGGTTGGGTAAGCAGTTGTGGTATTAGAGTTAGATTACTGGATTGGGTTAGGATATTTGGGACAGGGCATTAGGGTTGTTTTAGCGGTTTGTGTGAGGGTGTTATCAGGGGTGTGGGGTTATGGTATTAGGGATAGCATATTAGGGTTGGTTTAAGGTATTAGCAGTAGGGGTTATAATTAGGGAAAGGTTTGGATATATTATATATATAGATATAGATAGACTCCTGTACTTATGGGTGACACTCCACGGCTTTCAAAGAGGTATGCACTTAAGCATAAATAGCATAAAAACGTTTCAGATGCATCGAAATATGCAGTATTACAGCATCTGAAAAGTTGATACGCTATTTCTGCGTATGTGCATACTCTTTGAAATTAGAGATGTGCACCGGACATTTTTCGGGTTTTGGTTTTGGATTCGGCTCCGCGGCCGTGTTTTGGATTCGGACGTGTTTTGGCAAAACCTCCCCGAAATTTTTTGGTCGGATTCGGGTGTGTTTTTTCAAAAACAGCTTAAATCATAGAATTTGGGGGTCATTTTGATCCCATTGTATTATTAACCTCAATAACCATAATTTCCACTCATTTCCAGTCTATTCTGAACACCTCACACCTCACAATATTATTTTTAGTCCTAAAATTTGCACCGAGGTCGCTGGATGGCTAAGCTAAGCGACCCAAGTGGCCGACACAACCACCTGGCCCATCTAGGAGTGTCACTGCAGTGTCAGACAGGATGGCAGATTAAAAAAATAGTCCCCAAACAGCACATGATGCAAAGAAAAAAAGAGGTGCACCAAGGTCGCTGTGTGACTAAGCTAAGCGACCCAAGTGGCTGACACAAACACCTGGCCCATCTAGGAGTGTCACTGCAGTGTCAGACAGGATGGCAGATTAAAAAAATAGTTCTCAAACAGCACATGATGCAAAGAAAAAAGAGGTGCACCAAGGTCGCTGTGTGACTAAGCTAAGCGACCCAAGTGGCCCACACAAACACCTGGCCCATCTAGGAGTGGCACTGCAGTTTTCTAGCGAGAGGATGAGTGCTTCCATCCTCATGTGAATCTGAACGACTAGCCATGAACATAGGCCAGGGCCTCAGCCGTTCCTTGCCACTCCGTGTCGTAAATGGCATATTGGCAAGTTTACGCTTCTCATCAGACGCTTTTAATTTAGATTTTTGGGTAATTTTACTGAACTTTTGTAGTATACTTGACGACACAGAGGTAGAGCAGTGAACTACTGTACCGTACTGCTATATATATACTGGTGGTCACAGCAACATTCTGCACTGTCTTCCTACTATATACTGCGCACAACTAAAATGCATCACAGGTATGGATGCATAGTATACTTGACGACACAGAGGTAGAGCAGTGGACTACTGTACCGTACTGCTATATATATATATATATATATATATACTGGTGGTCACAGCAACATTCTGCACTGTCCTCCTACTATATACTGCGCACAACTAAAATGCACCACAGGTATGGATGCATAGCATACTTGACGACACAGAGGCAGAGCAGTGGACTACTGTACCGTACTGCTATATATATACTGGTGGTCACAGCAACATTCTGCACTGTCGTCCTACTATATACTGCGCACAACTAAAATGCACCACAGGAATGGTTGCATAGTATACTTGATGACACAGAGGTAGAGCAGTGGGCTACTGTACCGTACTGCTATATATATACTGGTGGTCACAGCAACATTCTGCACTGTCCTCCTACTATATACTGCGCACAACTAAAATGCACCACAGGTATGGATGCATAGTATACGTGACGACACAGAGGTAGAGCAGTGGACTACTGTACCATACTGCTATATATATACTGGTGGTCACAGCAACATTCTGCACTGTCCTCCTACTATATACTGTGCACAACTAAAATGCACCACAGGTATGGATGCATAGTATACTTGACGACACAGAGGCAGAGCAGTGAACTACTGTACCGTACTGCTATATATATACTGGTGGTCACAGCAACATTCTGCACTGTCCTCCTACTATATACTGCGCACAACTAAAATGCACCACAGGAATGGTTGCATAGTATACTTGATGACACAGAGGTAGAGCAGTGGGCTACTGTACCGTACTGTTATATATATACTGGTGGTCACAGCAACATTCTGCACTGTCCTCCTACTATATACTGCGCACAACTAAAATGCACCACAGGTATGGATGGATAGTATACTTGACGACACAGAGGTAGAGCAGTGGACTACTGTACCGTACCGCTATATATATACTGGTGGTCAGCAAAATTATGCACTGTCCTCCTACTATATATGCTGCGCACAACTAAAATGCACCACAGGTATGGATGGATAGTATACTTGACGACACAGAGGTAGGTAGAGCAGTGGACTACTGTACCGTACTGCTATATATTATATACTGGTGGTCAGCAAAATTATGCACTGTCCTCCTACTATATACTACAATGTAGCACAGATATGGAGCGTTTTTCAGGCAGATAACGTATAATACTGTTGTTCACTGGTCAGCAAAATTCTGCACTGTCCTCCTATTATATAATACTTGTGGTCACTGGTCAGCAAAATTCTGCCATGTCCTCCTACTATATACTACAATGCAACACAGATATGGAGCGTTTTTCAGGCAGAGAACATATAATACTGGTGGTCACTGGTCAGATAAACTCTGCACTGTAGTCCTACTATATAATACTGGTGGTCACTGGTCAGCAAAATTCTGAACTGTCCTACTATATATTACAATGCAGCACAGATATGGAGCGTTTTTCAGGCAGAGAACGTAGATATTTTCAGCACACTGAGCACAGATATTTGCAAGCACACTGAGCACAGATATTTGCAGCACACTGAACACAGATATTTGTAGCACACTGAACACAACTGAGAGAACGTTGTACGTCCTCTCCCTATCATTTTCAATGCACGAGTGAAAATGGCGGCGACGTGCGGCTCCTTATATAGAATACGAATCTCTCGAGAATACGACAGCGGGATGATAACGTTCGGGCGCGCTCGGGTTAACCGAGCAAGGCGGGAAGATCCGAGGCTGACTCGGACCCGTGTAAAATGGGTGAAGTTCGGGGGATTCGGATCTCGAGTAACCAAACCCGCTCATCACTATTTGAAATCTGTGGAGTGCTGCCCATAAGTACAGAAGAATGTTTGAAATTGGCAATTTCGGGGAGGGCACTCAGGTACATGCAAAAGCTTAAGTGGCATGCCCGTCTTTTCTGCTTTCTTTTTGAATATATATATACTGTATACAGTATACTGTATATGTATATACACATAAACACCAGAGGTCCGGCTCTCCCGAGTATTGTATAATGGTCAGAGTGCTCGCACATGAACAAGTATATGAGAGACAGAGGTGCAGCACTCACAGGCATAAAAATATACTTACTACCGCTGCATGTCCCAGCAACATTTCAGTGCCTTTATTCACAGCACTGTCATCTGCTTGACAGTGTTGTGGATAAGTGTATTTCTTTATCTGTGAGTGCTGCACCTCCGGCCTCACACACACACACACACAAGGTGCCACCCCCCCCCCCCCCCTGGTCGTGGCCTCCTTTTTGGACTCCAGTGGCTTCCTGCAAGGCTTGAGATCTCAGCAGGGGGAGCAGATCTTCACCCCGGTCATCGGGTCGGGGGGGGGGGGGGGGGGGCGACACAGGTGGCGGAGTCTTGGAACAGGCTCCAGACATGTGGCTCCAGCCCTGTCCCAACATATTCTTCATGGTGAGTGCAGCACACAGCCTTTCATTATTTTTTTCACTCAGCGCCACCCTACAAGTGCCAGCGCTCATAGGCAGCTACCTAAAACTGCCTAATGGTGGCGCCGGCCCTGAGCAAAAGGCATAATACTCCTTCAAAGACCACCCCCAGACTCCCATTGACTAGTGTCACAGGAGTTAGACAGGGGTGCTCACAGGTGAGCCGGGCACAGATACATGTAGGGGGTGTGGTCAATGCAGGGAGGTGTGGCCAGCCCTCCTCATTTATAAGAAAAAACAAAAACAGTTGCTTGTTTGGCCACAATCTAGATGCAGGGGCGCTGGCTGTGCAGCAGGGGGCGTCAGGGAGGAATCGCTCACTGATCACGCAGAGAGAAAGGACACTGCTGCAGCAGCCTATCTCCCCAGCACAGCAAACAGCAGCTGCAAGCTGCCTCATACACACAGTGCTACTGACACCCGGGGAAACCAGCCAGCACATATTGTATATCACATACAGTAAATCAAAACATATATGTTATTTGTGCTAAATTGTTCCCCCTTAACTATATGGTCAGTGCGCTGCAGATAGCAGTGAATTATACTTAAGATAATTCCATTTCTTTGCAGTACTTCATGGCTGCCATACGATGGGTTAACGACCCATTCCCCTAGCATTGACAGGAGGTTCTTTCTTCTAATACATGCCCACTTTGGCTATATGAGTGTGCCCCTCCCCCACTTCCCTGTCTTTTGAGTGTATCCGTTATGTCTAGAAGAAAAAAACACTCCCACAGGGTGGGTAATTCATGGGCTGCCATGACGTACTTCAAAGAAATGGAATTGTCGTAAGTATAATTCGCTGCTTTCTTTTACTTACTTCATGGCAGCCATACAATGGGATATACCAAAGCTGAATTACGGAAGGGACTCACACAAATCAAAACATTTGATGCTTAATATTTAATTAGACCAAGGCCTGTTGTAGGACCTGGTTACCAAACTGAGCTTTAACAACATCCAAAGCATAATGTCTAGAGAAGGTGTGTACAGATGACCACGTAGCTGCTGCACATATGTCTTCAATCCCCACCTGCGCATTCCTAGCCCATGAGACAGAAACTGCCCTAGTCGAGTGTGCCTTGATATTCTCCGTAACTTCACGACCATCTTCTTTATATACGAACGTGATCAGCTCTCTTATCCATCTCGCAATGGTTTGCTTTGTCGGCATACACCCTTTGTGCGACCCAACAGATACTAGGAACAAACTCTTCTCTTTCTTAAAGGATTTTACTCTGTCCAGATAAATGGTTATTGCCCTAACCAGATCTAAAGTATGCAACCTGCATTCCTCATCATTCTTTGGTTGAGGGAAAAAAGCTGGTAAGATGATTTCCTGATTGATATGAAAGGTTGACACGACTTTTGGCAGGAAATACGGGTTTGTTCTCAACACAACCTTATCAGATAATATTCTTAGATATGGCTCTTCTGCCACCAACGCTTGCAATTCTCCAACTCTCCTTGCTGTAGTAATGGCCGTAAGGAAAACTACCTTCCAAGTGAGAAACTTCACACAAACCTTTTTTAATGGCTCAAATGGATGCTGCGTCAAAGCATTTAAAATTAAATTTAGATCCCAGGGCGGCACTATCGAACTAACTCTTGGTCTTATTCTTTTCACGGCTTAACAGAACTTCTTAATTAACTCATCCTGAAATAATTTTCTGTCCAACAGAACACTCAGAGCCGATATATGCACCTTGAGAGTTGAAACTGCCAAACCCTTGACAAATCCGTCATGAAGAAACTGCAGAACTTGTGCGGTTTCAGCTTTCAACACATCAAACTTATCTTCCGACCAGACAATAAAAGCTCTCCATATTCTATAATAAGCGTCTGACGAGACCTTCTTCCTGACCTTTAAAAGCAACTGAACAACCGATTCGGACAGACCCTTGCTTTTTTAGTAAACTCCGTTCAATTTCCAAGCCGTAAGCTGAAGATTCGGTGGGTTTGGGTATTCTAGAGGGCCTTGATGCAACAGCCTCCGGTCTACTGGTAACCTCCACATTTTTTCCACCGACATCCTCTGTACTACTGGAAACCAAGTCCTTGTCGGCCAATAAGGGACTACTACAATTACTTCCGCTCTCTCTTCTCTGATCTTCTTCAGTGTTCTGGCTATGAGAGGAAAATGAGGAAAGACATACCCCAGTCTGAACTCCCACGCTAGAGACAGGGCATCCACTCCTTCTGACGTTGGAAGGTAATACTTCGAGAAGAATCGAGGCAGCTTTGTGTTGAGGTTGGTAGCCTTGAGATCTATATCGGGTTGCCCGAACCTGTCTACTATACTTTTGAATACTTGAGTATTTAACTCCGACTCCCCGGACTGAACTTTATTTCGACTTAGATAATCTGCCAACACGTTGTCTACGCCTGGAACATGTAGAGCCATCAGGGACTTCAGATGTTTTTGTGCCCACTGCATGATGTACGAGACTTCCAACATGATTGCTCGACTCCTTGTCCCACCTTGGTGATTCAAATAAGCCACTACTGCCGCGTTGTCCGAGAAGACTCTTAGATGTTTCCCTACAAGTTGATCCCGGAATTCGCATATGGCCAACCACACCGCTCTCATCTCGCGCTGATTTGACGAATAACCTGCCTCTGTTGGGGACCATTCTCCTTGACAACTTTGCCTCTGCAGATGAGCACCCCAACCTGTTAGACGTGCGTCCATAGTTAAAACTACATACTGGGGCTCCATCAGTGACACCCCTTGCTCGTAAGTTTGACTGGTCTTCCACCAGGACAGTGAATCTTTGGCCTCCTTTGTTAGTCTTATTCGATGATGCAAAGGAGTTTTGCTCCTTGAATATTTCAGGGTGTCCCATTGCAACACTCTCATTCTCCACCTTGCCCACTGCACAGCGCTTATCGTGGAAGACATCATTCCTAATAGACGCAATGCTATGTGAAAAGGAACCTTGTCCTGTCTTTGAACAGAGTGGATCAGCTCCTGTATCTTCATACGCCTGTCCTCTGAACGCATGACCAAATACTGCCGCGTATCTATAAGGACACCCAGAAATTGAAGAACTTGTGTCGGCTCCAAACGATTCTTGTTCCAATTCACTAGCCAACCGTGAATTTGCAGAAAGGCCAAGTCTTGATCTAACATTTGCTGTACGTCTCCTCGTGAACTCGCCGCTAAAAGAAGATCGTCGAGGTATGCCCAAATAGTTATCCCTTTTTCTCTGAGGCAGGCTATCAGGGTTACCAATACCTTTGTAAACACCCTCGGTGACGACGTGGGGCTGAACGGCAGACACATGAACTGGAAATGCCTTCCTCCTATGCAGAACCTTTGGAACTTTCTGTCTTCCCTCCTGATTGGAATATGGAAACATGCATCCTTGAGATCTATTGATGCCAAAAAATATCTCCCTTCCTTATTCCCAATAGAACTAACTTTAGCGTCTCCATATGAAATTTTCTTTTCTGTATTCTTTGATTGAGATCCCTCAAATCTAGAATTGTTCTGAAGCCACCTGAGGACTTCTTCACTAGGAAAAGACGAGAATAGAATCCTCTTTCTCTCTACAACTGGAACCACTTCCACTGCTTTTGAGGAGCATAGTGATTGGAGACTTTCTTCTAAGGCAGCCAACTCTTTAACTAAAGATGGTGTTCTTGACTTTACAAATTTGTCCCTTTTTACAATTGCCGTGAACTCGAGACGGTATCCTTCTGAAACAATATCCAGAACCCATCTGTCGGAAATATTTGCCTGCCACTGGGCAGTGAATTCTGAGATTCTGCCCCCTACCGGTGTTGATGTAAAGGGACATACACCGTCCTTGCCTCTGACCACTTCTTCTATATCCTTTACGAAAGGACTGACGTGTCACACCTGAATTATATCTGTCCTCATACTGACGTCCGAATCGATCTGCATAAGGACGGCCAGGCCTGTACGATCTTGCTTGCCTAAATTGCTGCCTTGAAGACGAAGCTGGATACCTGCCACGCTTATCCTGTGGCAATCTCACCAACTTTTCACCTGAAATCCTCTGAATCATAGTCTCCAGCTTGTTTCCAAACAACAATGATCCCTCATAAAGAAGCGTAACTAACCTATTTTTAGAATGTGCATCCGCTGCCCAAGATCGCAACCACAGCGCTCTCCTGGCCATAATACCTGAGGTCATTGATTTTGTGGAAAATTCCAGAACATCAAGCGACGCCTCACAGATATACTCCACTGCTTTCTGTATAATACTCAAATGTTTTGAAAGACAATTTCTAGAAGCATCATCTTGTACATCTGTCTGCATTGTAGAATACCATAACCTCAAGGCTTTGGACAGAGAGGCTATGGCCACACCAGATTTTAAGGACACAGATGTAGAAATATGCAACCTTTTCAGAGCATTTTCCATCCTTTTATCCATAGAATCTTTCAACACCGCGCCATCTTCAAAGGGTATCGTGGTTCTAGTTGTTACCTCCGCCACCGGCGCATCAACTTTAGGAACACCACACCACGTAAGGAACTTCCCATCCACAACTGGATACATACAGTTAATTCTCTTAAAACTGCCAACCCTTTTATCCAGCTGCAGCCATTCCTTATGAATTATGTCCTTCTCCACCCTGTGCACAGGAAAGGACCTCGCTTTCTTTGTCCTTTCCTAAAATAAAGGATCTTGTTCGCCTTCATGAACAGATTCCTTATATTTCATTGTCTTGTAAATGTTTTTAAGCATGACATCCTCCAACTTGGTATTAAATGACCTGTCATCATCCTGAACCTGTCCAGATTCTATACTGGAATCCTTATCCCAATCATCTTGCAGTGATAAATTTGGGGACTCTTCATCAAATTCTAGACTAAACTGCGACCTAGACCGTTTAGGTCCGTGCATAAATTCTTCCTTGGTAACAAAGGATTTTTTCATCCACGCCATCAGTTCAGTGAGCTGATCAGAAGCTTTCACTGGTACACTGGGCGCAGGGCCGGTGCAAGGATTTTCAACACCCTAGGCAAAACTGCAGCCTGCAACCCCCCCCCCCCATTCCATGTCCATCTGAGACGGGGTCCAGCACTAGCACAGTTTGTGCTGCTTGTATTTTGTGGCATGATGTCATGACGTCACACTGCACACTTCATGCAAATGAGCCAAACAAGCTGGTGCTGCTGTGTTAGTGACACTGGCTACCTGCTGACTTGTCACAGCCGAGTAGAGTGCTATCTATATGTGGCGCTGTGTGTAGTTAAGGTGGGCAAGCAGAGGTGGAATGACCCGTCTCCAATTATAACTATTATAACTGCCGGGACGCAGTCCCACCTCATTCCGGCCAACTTTAACCCCTGGTTGCGCACAGACGTACTAATTTTGCATATTACATTAATCAGTGCAAGCTCAAAATGTAGTTTTGTCACACATTTTCAGCGAGAAAAACACTTGTTGGGTTGAGTCTCATAGGACTTAATGCCCTGAGAGATTCTATGTAGAAACATAAAGGTGCATACACACTAGGCAATAAGCTCCATGGGCGATATCGTCTAGTGGTTTCCTTACCTTCTCAGGCGGCCAATATTGGGCATAATTCAGACCTGATCGTTGTTGTGCAAAATAGCACCGCGGCTGATTATCAAATGACTGCGCATGCGTATGAACGAGCTCAAACAGCGACAGAATGGTGCGAAAATTTTGACCACTAGGCGTACGCAAGGTGATTGACAGTAAGCGGACGTTTGTGGGTGGTAACTGGCTGTTTTCTGGGAGGGTCAGGAAAAATGCAGGCATTCCCAAGCGTTTTCAGGGAGGGTGTGTGGTCGGCTCTGGCCCCGATCAGCCTGTTTCTATTGCACTGGAGGAGTAAATCCTGGGCTGCGCACACACTGCACACACTGGAAAAAACGGGTGGCATTTGATATGCCGGCTGTCGGGATCCCGGCGTTCACCACACTGATGCTGGAATCCTGACAGCCGGCATACCGACATCTATACTCCCTCTTGGGGTGTCCACGACATCCCTGGAGGGAGAATAAATAGCATGGCGTGCATAGCACGCCTCCGTGCCCGCAGGGGTCTCTTTTGGATTCACCCCAATACCTGCATGCCGGTGGTCGTGATGCTGGCGGTTGGGATGCCGGCGCCCATATGCTGTGCGCCGGGATCCCAAGCACCGGCATAACATACTACACCCGAAAAAAACATTGGATGGTGAGTGAGATGCGAATGTATTTGTAGCTGTCTGCTGCCTGGCGAAGTTTTGCATATGTAGACTTGCACGGGGTTGCTTTTCACTCTGGTCTGAGTTAGGCCCATTGTGCATACACCCCGTACGATATCGCTAATTATTTAGGCAGTGGGGAGGGAGGGTTAGGGGGCCAGGTGGGGAAGGTAAGTATACTTACCTTCCCATTGGCATTATAATCATCGGGATGCAGCGGTTTGTATCCTGACCACCGGCATATTATACCCAACCTACCAAAAATGTTCTATTTAGATATTATGAATGCTCAAATGAGTCACCAATGTGTGAATGAGCATGTCATTTAAATGAGGTTTTAATTAGGTAAAAGGGAGTCACAGTGCTCCAATCTCTACTCAGAGCACATTACAAAGATGTATACAATAATATCAATCAATAGAAAACAAACTTAGCCACTGAAAACCTTGTACATGAGTACTATACACTTGCACTCAGTATCAATGTTACTGGTAGTAGTGTTGACATTAATTCAAGGGTTAATAAATATCTCCAGAAATCCCTAATTTGAGTGAAACTCTACATCCCAAATGCTAACTCAGGTATTCGTATAGTGAGTATTGTGTTCTTGCGGGGATTTATCCTGTCCCCCCCCCCCCCAGGTCCGCAAAAGTTTTCAGGCCATACCCTTCATGTGTGCTGGCTGATCACCTTCTTTAAAAGATAAAGATACAATCCATCAGCAGACCGGTGTCATCGGGTGCAGTAGTGGGGAGGTGGAGGCGGGTAACTTGCGGGATGCAGTTGCGGTGTGGTAACGTGTGGGAGGCTGGGCAGCCGCGGGAGGGGGGCCAGGTAACATGCGGTAGGCAGTCGCTAGAGGGGGCGGGTAACATGTGGGAAGGAGAGCGAGTAACAAGTGGGAAGCAGTCGCAGGAGTGGAGGCAATCACGGGGGCGGGTAACCTGCGGGAGGCAGTCAAGGGCGGATGACATGCTGGAGGCAGTCGCAGGTCGGGGGGCGGTTGGTAGTCGCGGGTGTGAGGGGGGGCTGCTGTCATGGTGCTGGGCAGGAATATACAGGGTTCTATCGTGGCGGGGGGTGGTTACGGAAAGAGGAGCATGCCACAGACAACAAGAGCCGTCCTGCTTATTGCCTGGAGGGTTATATGCACACTGTCAACACTGGATGATAACAGGTGGGCGGTGCAGCATCTGTGCTCAGCTGAGCTCAAGGAATAAAGGAAGCATTCTTTCAACGGCAGCATGCAGCACCGCCCTCCAGTGGCCGGTGCCCATAGGCAGCTGCCTAAAGCTGCCTAATGGTGGCGCCGGCCCTGACTGGGCGCAGTTTCCTCCATGCAATTACTACATATAGCATCCTCCTGATTCCCAGAAAAGAAGTGATCACATGCCGGATATTTTCTGGCCACATTCTTTTTCTTGCGTAATTTATTTTTAGCTGGCTGAGACACACTGCAGAGAATATATTCAAAGAAAAGAAAAAAAAATACCTAATCACCTAACTATCCAAAAGCAAGAATATAGATAAGTAGTCCTCTATGAGGACTTACCTTGGCTGGACCTTGTCACGTGACTTATGGGGGACAGGCTCATCCATGCTGCAAACTGCTGACATGCACTTCCACAGTGTCAGGGAACATAAAATCTTACCTTGCTTGCAGCCCACTGACTCCAGCTGAGCAATCACTTCCTCAAACTCCAGCTGAGCAATCACTTGAGACTGAGATGTGATGAAATCATGTGAGCTTTTCTTGGCACTGACGCCGCTCACTACCTCCTCTGGTCCTCGCACATGCGCAGACCGGCGCCGCGCTGACTACCAGGACCATCCATGGGAGCCGAGCTACCACTGTGAGCACCCGGCCCTGACGCCACTCACTTCCGCCCAGCCACAGTAAGGGAGTGACACGCAGCCTTCCATCTAACATCCGGAAGCCGTGTCACCCCCGTGAGCATACGGCCCTGATGCTGCTCACTTCCGCCCGGCTATTGGAGGATCAGTAACGCACGGCTTCCTAGACAAGCCAGCCGACCCCCAGAAGCCGCGTCACCATAGTGAGCTTCCAGCACTGACGCTGCTCACTTAACTGAATACCACAGGCTTGTAGGTACTTCCGAATTGCCATATTCACTATAAAAAAGGGCCTATAAACTAATTTAGCAGCCCAAAACAGCGGCACCACCGCACTACAAAAATAATAAACCTACTTCTGTCTATACTACGAGACAGGAAAAAAGACAGGGAATGGGGGGGGGGGGGGGGTGCACTCATATAGCCAAAGTGGGCATGTATTAGAAGAAAGAACCTCCTGTCTATGCTAGGGGAATGGGCCGTTAACCCTTCGTATGGCTGCCATGAAGTAAGTAAAAGATATATATATATATATAAATAACTATATGGTCAGTGTGCTGCAGATATATATATATATATATATATATTACGCACATCCGACAGGCAGCAGAGGCTATATGCAGTTATTGATGTAGAAAAATTGTATTTCATTCATCACGTCAGTATATGTCTAATATAAATTTTTGTTTTAATAGTATGTGGGTGTGTAAAATTATACCCACTTTCCATATCCCGGGATCCCGACCGCCTGTCACCTGACCCCAACCTCTTGGTGTCGCCAGAACACGCTCTTTAATTGCTTAAAGATTCATATTGCGATAACCTCTACTTTCAAATTGTTCCACCATCGCATTGGTGTATTACTGCAAATTCTGCGGTCTCTTAGGAATTGGGAGAATGGCAAACCCTCTATAGTAGATCTTGGATGTTGGCTGGTTGCATGTAGAACTGTGTTCCGGTCAGTGTTTTTTTTATATAAATCAGTGATTAAGACCCTTTTTTCTTGGGCGATTTGTACTTTCAAGTATAGTACCACTGTATCACTGATAGAATATGTAAATTTAATATTTTCGTCCATAGAATTGATGGTACTAATAGTGTCCACAAATTCTTTCTCAGACCCTCGCCAGATAATGAGCAGATTGTCTATGTAGAGGGGTAAGGAAAAATATTTTCTCTTGTGTCAGTGGATTAATTAGAAATAAGTTATTTTCAATATTGAACATGAGTGCTGCAGTTATCTTCTGTGGTGCCTGTTACATATGAAGTGCATTTGAGATCTTCGGCACACAACGGACACAGCAGCAACTCAGATAATCAGGCTATGAAGAACAATGTTGTTAATTCAACGTTTTGGGCATTTAATTGCCTGTCATCAGGCAGCACATAATACAAAAAGTGACAAACATTCTTACCTTAAGTAGAGGGCCATCTTTTTGTATGGGCTCAATGGGCACTTGCCCAAGAGCCCAGGACTATAAGGGCCCTAGGAGGATAGCTATGGGTCCCCTCTTTCCAGGGGTACCAGATTTTTTAAATCGGCCATGGGGAACTGGAGATATCTGACTTCAAAGCAGTGGTTCCCATCCAAGCCTGTTAATTGCTTTTCCCAGCCAGATATCTTGGGGTCTGTCTGACGTAGAGTGTTTCTGACAGTATACTCCAAAAGCTGGAACTCTCCCCTTTTGGTGCACACTGGCAGCTTGTCTCTACTACT
Organism: Pseudophryne corroboree; assembly: GCF_028390025.1. NCBI lineage: Eukaryota > Metazoa > Chordata > Amphibia > Anura > Myobatrachidae > Pseudophryne > Pseudophryne corroboree. The sequence continues at coordinate 234,655,361 of NC_086452.1, read as the reverse complement.
CCCATAACCAGAGATATCAGCCTTCAATCAGATGGCTCCAGTTCCACATGCCTAATATATATTATAATATATTTATTAGAGATTAGCGGGTTCGGTTCCCTGAGAACCGGACCCCCCTGAACTTCAAGCTCCGAGTCCGGCCGGGTTTTCCCGTCAGACTCTAAAATCAGAATGAGGCAAAATGTCATCGTCCCGCTGCTGGATACTCGTGAGTTTTGGACTACATATAAGGAGCCGCGCATTGCCGCCATTTTCACTCCAGTCCTGGAGAGTGTAGTAAGAGGATGTGTCTCCTCAGTGTCTGTGCGGGAAAGTGGGGTGGTGGCCTGCTCTTTTGTATCATTACCAGTGGTTCTGTCTTGTGCTGCATCAGTCCAGTGGTGGTGTCTTGTGCTGCATCGGTCCAGTCACAGTGGTGGTGTCCTGTGCTGCCATAAGTCCAGTCCAGTGGTGCTGTCTTGTATTGCATCAGTCCAGTGGTGGTGTCTTGTGCTGCATCAGTTCAGTCACTCCAGTGGTGGTGTCCTGTGCTGCCATAAGTCCAGTGGTGGTGTCCTGTGTTGACATAAGTCCAGTGCTGCTGTATAAGTCCAGTCCAGTGGTGCTGTCTTGTGCTGCATCAGTCCAGAGGTGGTGTACTGTGCTGCCATAAGTCCAGTGGTGCTGCTGTATAAGTCCAGTCCAGTGGTGCTGCCATATAAGTCCTGGGGTGCTGGCATATAAGTCCAGGGGTACTGGCGTATAAGTCCAGGGGTACTAGCGTATAAGTCCAGGGGTACTGGTATATAACTCCAGTGGTACTGGCGTATAACTCCAGCGGTACTGCCGTATAACTCCAGCGGTACTGCCGTATAACTCCAGTAGTGCTGTCCTGTGCTGTATATTATTTACTCCAAATAAACGGGTTATTAATATTTAATCCAAATAATTTTTACAGGGTGTGCCCTGTGTGCTGTAGTGGTACGCTCTCCTGTGCTGCATATTATTATAATAACTCCAAATAAAAGGGTTATTGTCCAAATAATTTTTACAGTCTTTGCCATGTGTGTGGGGTTTAGGGATACGCTCTCCTGTGTTGCATATTATTATACTAACTCCAAATAAAAGGGTTATTATACAAATAATTTTTACAGGCTTTGCCGTGTGTGTGGTTTAGGGGTACGCTCTCCTGTTCTGCATATTATATTAACTCCAAATAAAAGGGTTATTATCCAAATAAGTTTTACAGGCTTTGCCCTGTGTGTGGTTTAGGGGTATGCTCAGTGCCGTTTCTAGCGGCGGGCGAGCCGTTCAACCGCACGGGGCGCCCGCCACGGCACTTTGTTACTTGTTATCGCCTCTCCCCGAGCGCTCCTGCTCGGGGGCGGAGTTTCGCGGAATGACGCGCTGCGTCGTGATGTCACGACGCAAACGTGTCATTCCGCGAAACTCCGCCCCCCGAGCAGGAGCACTCGGGGAGACTGAGAGGGGATAAGGAGAATGCATGGAAGGAGGAGGCGGCCGGCGGCGCGAGGGACGTGAGTCGGCGGGACCGAAGAGCAGGAAGACGTAAGTATTCTCTCTCCCCCTTCCTTCCCCCCCACTTGAAACCTGCCTGCCGCACTGTGTTAAATGGGGACACCTGCCTATGGGGATACCTGCCTGCCGCGCTGTGTAAAATGGGGGCACCTGCCTGCGTACTGTGTAATATGGGAATACCTGCCTGCCGCACTGTGTAATATGGGAATACCTGCCTGCCGCACTGTGTAAAATGGGGGCACCTGCCTGCGTACTGTGTAATATGGGAATACCTGCCTGCCGCACTGTGTAATATGGGAATACCTGCCTGCCGCACTTTGTAAAATGGGGATACCTGCCTGCCGCACTGTGTAAAATGGGGATATCTGCCTGCCGTACTGTGTAAAATGGGGATACCTGCCTGCCGCACTGTGTAATATGGGAATACCTGCCTGCCGCACTTTGTAAAATGGGGATACCTGCCTGCCGCACTGTGTAATATGGGAACACCTGCCTGCCGCACTTTGTAAAATGGGGATACCTGCCTGCCGCACTGTGTAAAATGGGGACACCTGCCTGCCGCGCTGTGTAAAATGGGGACACCTGCCTGCCGCGCTGTGTAAAATGGGGACACCTGCCTGCCGCGCTGTGTAAAATGGGGACACCTGCCTGCCGCGCTGTGTAAAATGGGGACACCTGCCTGCCGCGCTGTGTAAAATGGGGACACCTGCCTGCCGCGCTGTGTAAAATGGGGACACCTGCCTGCCGCGCTGTGTAAAATGGGGACACCTGCCTGCCGCGCTGTGTAAAATGGGGACACTTGCCTGCCGCGCTGTGTAAAATGGGGACACTTGCCTGCTGTAATGTGTAAAAAGGGGACACTTGCCTGCTGTAATGTGTAAAAAGGGGACTTTTTTATTTTTATTTTTTCCCCCCTGTGGTGGGTGTGATGATATCAGACGAGGCCACGCCCACTTTAATGAGACCACGCCCATTTTAATCAGGCCACACACCCTTGTCGGGAGCGCGCGCGCATGCTTTTTCTTTTTAAGGCTATATGGGGGGCACGCATTTTTTTTTTTTAGAGCAATTGGGGGGGGGGCATTTTTAAATCTCGCACTGGGAGCCAAATTGTCTAGAAACGGCCCTGGGTATGCTCCCCTGTGCTTCATATTATAATAACTACAAATAAAAGGGTTATTATCCAAATAATTTTTGCAGGGTTTGCCCTGTGTGGTGTAGGTGTATGCTCTCCTGTGCCGCATATTGTGTTATATAATTTCAGAAAAATAATGGGGGGAAAAAAATTTGGAGGCTAAAATAGAGAAAGATCAAGAACCACTTCCTCCTTGTGCTGAAGCTGCTGCCATTAGTCATGACATGGACGATGAAATGCCATCAACATCGTCTGCCAAGGCCGATGCCCAATGTCATAGTAGAGGGCATGTAAAATCCAAAAAGCCAACATTCAGTAAAATAACCCTAAAAAATAAATTAAAATCGTCTGAGGAGAAACGTAAACTTGCCAATATGCCATTTACGACACGGAGTGGCAAGGAACGGCTAAGGCCCTGGCCTATGTTCATGACAAGTGGTTCAGCTTCACATGACGATGGAAGCCCTCATCCTCCCGCTAAAAAAATTAAAAATGAGTTAAGCTGGCATAAGCACAGCAAAGAACTGTGCGTTCTAAGATGGTATCACAGATCCCCAAGGAGAGTCCAAGTATGTCAGCGGTTGTGATGCCTGACCTTCACAACACTGGATGGAAAGAGGTGGCTCCTTCCACCATTTGCACACCCTCTGCAAGTGGCTGGAAGGAGCACCGACAGTCCAGTTTCTGATATTCAAATTGAAGTTGTCACTGTTGAAGTACACCAGGATGAGGATATGGGTGTTGCTGGTGATGAGGAGGAAGTTGACGAGGAGGATTCTGATGGTGATGAGGTTTGTTTAAATCAGGCACCGGGGGAGACAGTTGTTGTCCGTGTGATTAATAAGCCCATTGTGATGCCTGGGCAAAATACAAAAAAAACACCTCTTCGTGTGGAATTATTTCTCCACAAAAATGGAGGTGTCAAGCCATCTGTTACCTTTGTTAATCCATAATAAGTAGGGGTAAGGACGGTAACCACCTTGGAACATCCTCCCTTATACGTCACCTGCAGCGCATTTATCATAAGTCATTGTCAAGTTCAGAAACTTTGGGTAATAGCGCAAGTAGTCCACTGACACCTAAATGATGATGTTTTGTTTGTTTGAATATTTTTTCTCTGTTAAGATGAGGATGTAAACGCTGTAGGTGGGGGGAGGGGAATCTGAGGATGAGGACGACATCTTGCCACTGTAGAGCCAGTTTGTGCAAGGAGAGATTAATTGCTGCTTTTTTTGGTGGGGGCCCAAACAAACCAATCATTTTAGCCACAGTCGTGTAGCTGAAATGATTGGTTTGTTAAAGTGTGCATGTCCTGTTTATACAACATAAGGGTGGGTGGGAGGGCCCAAGGACAATTCTATCTGGCACCTCTTTTTCATCTTTGCATTATGTGCTCTTTGCGGCCTAGTTTTTAAAAGTGCCATCGTATCTGCCACTGCAGTGCCACTCCAAGATTGGCCAGGTGTTTGTGCCGCCCACTTGGGTCGCTTAGCTTAGTCATCCAGCTACCTCATTGCACCCCTTTTTCTTCTTTGCATTATGTGCTCTTTGGGGTCTAGGGGTATATTTACTAAAATGTGTGTTTGGGACGATTTGATGGGAGTTTAATCTTGATTTTCATCGGACGTATTTTAATGCAACTTTATGAATCCATTTTCGGTTATTTACTAAGCTGCCGAGTTTTCTATTTTCATATTTTTTGATGTCGATGTGATTCGTATTTTCGGGCAGTGTTTTACGGGAGTTATTAGTAAAACACTGCCGGACATAACACAATGAAGTCCGGCCGAATCAGTGAGATCCGTGCAGGGCTTCATTGTATACATTATGAGAAGTGGTTATATAGTTAAAAATCAAAGAAAAAACTTGAGTGGGGCCCCCCTCCTAAACATAACCAGCCTCGGGCTCTTTGAGGCGGCCCTTGTTGTAAAAATACAGGGGTAAAAATGCGTAGGGTCCCCCCATATTTATACAACCAGCACTGGGCTCTGCGTCCGGTACGGGTTCAAAAAATTCGGGGGACAGGGGCGTGGCTTAGCTGTGTGAGGTGATAGAAGTGCTGGGCCCGAGCTCCTGCGTGGGACTTGCTATTTAACCAGCTCCAGCCTTTTTACCTGTTCCCTGAGACCCACCGGTCGACTGCTGAAGTTCCCCTGCACTAGGTAGGTGGGTCTGCGGAGCTGGCGGGTACCCCCTGTGCCCGTGCGGGTTGCGGCCTACCTGCCTGGTTGGAGCCGGGGTCTCGGACCGGAAGTGACGCTGCGGGGCCTTAATAGCTACCTCGGATGGCGGCGGCCCTGATCCTGCTTCCCCTGAAGCTCCCTCACTTGCATCGGACCTGACTGCCCTGTACGACGGCCCGCCTACCCACCGCAGCACCCGCTGTGTTGCTCTGTACAGCGGGAGAGTGCGCGGCTATGCCCTCTGTGCCGTCCGCGGCGGATGCTGCCCTCTGCTTTCGCCCTCCTGTCTCCGCTGGATTGTCGTGCGGGGGGGAGCCGGGACTGTCGGGATGATCACCACTACCACCAACATATCGAACCGGAGCCTAGGCACCTGCATTACTAAGGCACAGAACGGGAGCCTGGCCGCGCCATCTTGCAAACTGACAAATTGCCTGGCAAATTGCATATATAGGGATCTGCAGTTTTAAAGTGCCTATTTGGCCCCTGCTTTCCAGGCTTAGCTTTCTACCAGCATACCCCGCTCTACTACAGGATACTCTCTGCTACTGAGACAACCCTTCTATTCTCCCACCTCGTTGTAGTTGTTATACTATCATAAAGGGGATTTCAGACTTCGCTATCAGAAAACCATAGGTGCTTATACCCACCCCGTGCCTATATCTGATCTTTCCGACAGTGCACCTAAGTGGTAGGGGATGCAGGGAGGTCCTCCCCCCTACGGGCAGAGGTGATGTAAATGTCACCATGATGGTTTGACCTCTCCCTTGCTCCTGATGCTGTGATACAAATCCTAGCAACTATCAAGCCGATATAACTTTGCCCGTCCTCCGGTATCCAATTTGTCTCGTTCACGCCTGCTTTAGTGGGATATTATGCCACCTAAACGCCAGAAAGACCAGACCCCGGTTCGCCCGGTTGCTTTCTTCAAACGATCTCCCGCATCCCAGAGTCCAAAAGGGTCTCCCATATCAGATTCCCATTCCAAGCACTCCCCGGAGCGTGATTAAACGTCTGCGATTCCCCGTGTGAGTCCGACAAAACTCTAAAAACTAGATGGCGATGCACCTCTTACGCTTGGCTCTATGCTGCAACTTCTGGCTACTTTCAAGGATGATATCACGATTTAAGTTAAGACGGCGTTACAGTGCTGCCAAAAAAACGTTGATGCCATAGGCCAGCGCACGGATCATCTCGAAAATAAATGTGAGGAGGTTGTGAAGTCCCACAATGAGGTGATTACTCAACCTGAAAAGCTACAGTCAGAGGTCGCGGACCTACGACGGAAGACTTGTGACCTTGAGGATAGGTTACACCATAACAACATAAAGCTCCGCGGCATCCCAGAAACGGTCTCCAGCTCGGACCTCAAACATTTTGCGATGGATCTCTTCATGAACCTCCTCCCTTCCAACTCCATTGATGATTTCCTCATTGATCGCATCCACCGACTCCCGAAGGCAAAAAATGCCTCAAAGGACGCTCCAAGAGACACTTTGATGAGGATGCACTATTTCCACATTAAAGAACAAATTCTGCGGGCAGCTATGCGACCGGATCTACAGGCCTCCACCTTGGGGGATCTAAAAGTATACGGGGACCTCTCAGCGGCTACTCTAGCTATGCAACTCTCATTCTATCCGGTGATCGCGGCATTGGACTCTTGGAAATTGGAGGATACACCCACAAAGGCTCCTAAGACCCTCAAATTGGCTCAAGAATGGTCAATTGCCAGCAGCTCCTCCTGAGGTACCGCTGCTACAACCAGGTCGTATGTTGTTGCTGGACTCGATTTCTTTACCCATTTCTACATTGTTGTAGGTCTTTATTCTGTTCTCCCGGTCAATGCCTTAGGTAGTTACTGAGCAAAGTTTTCCCACATATATCTTTGAGTTATAAGTTTTGTTAGGGATGTGCACACTGTATTAACGTTTCCTTGATTTTACTTACTCGTGTATGCCTTTCATCTGCTACTTTCAACCTCCTCCAGGTTGTTCTTGCTATTTTCCATTCTCACGTTCCACCTCCCCTTTTATCTGCGTTGAAAGCTGCTTATACGTATTCTTGGCAGGATAGAAGCCTTAAATATCTGGGGATTCACATCACCCAGAAGATAGATGATCTGATCTCTGCAAACTATCCCTCACTATTGCGTAAATTCACAAATCTGGTCTCCAATTGGATGATGCAACATGTATCATGGTTAGAACGAATAGCTGCACTGAAGATGATAGTTCTCCCCAGGCTTATGTATCCATTTCTGCCCATCCCCATTCTCCTACCTAACTATCTCCTATCCAACTTTAATGCTATATTTAGCTAGAGATGAGCGGGTTCGGTTTCTCTGAATCCGAACCCGCACGAACTTCATGTTTCTTTTCACGGGTCCGAGCGACTCGGATCTTCCCGCCTTGCTCGGTTAACCCGAGCGCGCCCGAACGTCATCATGACGCTGTCGGATTCTCGCGAGGCTCGGATTCTATCGCGAGACTCGGATTCTATATAAGGAGCCGCGCGTCGCCGCCATTTTCACACGTGCATTGAGATTGATAGGGAGAGGACGTGGCTGGCGTCCTCTCCGTTTAGAATAGATTAGAGAGACACTTGATTTACTAATTTTGGGGAGCATTAGGAGTACTCAGTACAGTGCAGAGTTTTGCTGATAGTGACACTGACCACCAGTTTTATTTATAATCTGTTCTCTGCCTGAAAAAAGCGATACACAGCACACAGTGACTCAGTCACATACCATATCTGTGTGCACTGCTCAGGCTCAGGCCAGTGTGCTGCATCATCTATTATCTATATATAATATTATATATATCTGATTATCTGTCTGACTGCTCAGCTCACACAGCTTATAATTGTGGGGGAGACTGGGGAGCACTACTGCAGTGCCAGTTATAGGTTATAGCAGGAGCCAGGAGTACATAATATATTATATAGTGAGTGACCACCAGACACACAGTGCAGTTTATTTAATATATCCGTTCTCTGCCTGAAAAAAGCGATACACACAGTGACTCAGTCAGTCACATACCATATCTGTGTGCACTGCTCAGGCTCAGGCCAGTGTGCTGCATCATCTATATATATTATATATCTGTCTGACTGCTCAGCTCACACAGCTTATAATTGTGGGGGAGACTGGGGAGCACTACTGCAGTGCCAGTTATAGGTTATAGCAGGAGCCAGGAGTACATAATATTATATTAAAACAGTGCACACTTTTGCTGCAGGAGTGCCACTGCCAGTGTGACTAGTGACCAGTGACCTGACCACCAGTATATATAATATTAGTAGTATACTATCTCTTTATCAACCAGTCTATATTAGCAGCAGACACAGTACAGTGCGGTAGTTCACGGCTGTGGCTACCTCTGTGTCGGCACTCGGCAGCCCGTCCATAATTGTATATACCACCTAACAGTGTTTTTTTTTTCTTTCTTTATACATACATACTAGTTACGAGTATACTATCTCTTTATCAACCAGTCTATATTAGCAGCAGACACAGTACAGTGCGGTAGTTCACGGCTGTGGCTACCTCTGTGTCGGCACTCGGCAGCCCGTCCATAATTGTATATACCACCTAACCGTGGTTTTTTTTTCTTTCTTTATACATACATACTAGTTACGAGTATACTATCTCTTTATCAACCAGTCTATATATTAGCAGCAGACACAGTACAGTGCGGTAGTTCACGGCTGTGGCTACCTCTGTGTCGGCACTCGGCAGCCCGTCCATAATTGTATATACCACCTAACCGTGGTTTTTTTTTCTTTCTTTATACATACATACTAGTTACGAGTATACTATCTCTTTATCAACCAGTCTATATATTAGCAGCAGACACAGTACAGTGCGGTAGTTCACGGCTGTGGCTACCTCTGTGTCGGCACTCGGCAGCCCGTCCATAATTGTATATACCACCTAACCGTGGTTTTTTTTTCTTTCTTTATACATACATACTAGTTACGAGTATACTATCTCTTTATCAACCAGTCTATATATTAGCAGCAGACACAGTACAGTGCGGTAGTTCACGGCTGTGGCTACCTCTGTGTCGGCACTCGGCAGCCCGTCCATAATTGTATATACCACCTAACCGTGGTTTTTTTTTCTTTCTTTATACATACATACTAGTTACGAGTATACTATCTCTTTATCAACCAGTCTATATATTAGCAGCAGACACAGTACAGTGCGGTAGTTCACGGCTGTGGCTACCTCTGTGTCGGCACTCGGCAGCCCGTCCATAATTGTATATACCACCTAACCGTGGTTTTTTTTTCTTTCTTTATACATACATACTAGTTACGAGTATACTATCTCTTTATCAACCAGTCTATATATTAGCAGCAGACACAGTACAGTGCGGTAGTTCACGGCTGTGGCTACCTCTGTGTCGGCACTCGGCAGCCCGTCCATAATTGTATATACCACCTAACCGTGGTTTTTTTTTCTTTCTTTATACATACATACTAGTTACGAGTATACTATCTCTTTATCAACCAGTCTATATATTAGCAGCAGACACAGTACAGTGCGGTAGTTCACGGCTGTGGCTACCTCTGTGTCGGCACTCGGCAGCCCGTCCATAATTGTATATACCACCTAACCGTGGTTTTTTTTTCTTTCTTTATACATACATACTAGTTACGAGTATACTATCTCTTTATCAACCAGTCTATATATTAGCAGCAGACACAGTACAGTGCGGTAGTTCACGGCTGTGGCTACCTCTGTGTCGGCACTCGGCAGCCCGTCCATAATTGTATATACCACCTAACCGTGGTTTTTTTTTCTTTCTTTATAAATACATACTAGTTACGAGTATACTATCTCTTTATCAACCAGTCTATATATTAGCAGCAGACACAGTACAGTGCGGTAGTTCACGGCTGTGGCTACCTCTGTGTCGGCACTCGGCAGCCCGTCCATAATTGTATACTAGTATCCAATCCATCCATCTCCATTGTTTACCTGAGGTGCCTTTTAGTTGTGCCTATTAAAATATGGAGAACAAAAATGTTGAGGTTCCAAAATTAGGGAAAGATCAAGATCCACTTCCACCTCGTGCTGAAGCTGCTGCCACTAGTCATGGCCGAGACGATGAAATGCCAGCAACGTCGTCTGCCAAGGCCGATGCCCAATGGCATAGTACAGAGCATGTCAAAACCAAAACACCAAATATCAGTAAAAAAAGGACTCCAAAACCTAAAATAAAATTGTCGGAGGAGAAGCGTAAACTTGCCAATATGCCATTTACCACACGGAGTGGCAAGGAACGGCTGAGGCCCTGGCCTATGTTCATGGCTAGTGGTTCAGCTTCACATGAGGATGGAAGCACTCAGCCTCTCGCTAGAAAACTGAAAAGACTCAAGCTGGCAAAAGCACCGCAAAGAACTGTGCGTTCTTTGAAATCCCAAATCCACAAGGAGAGTCCAATTGTGTCGGTTGCGATGCCTGACCTTCCCAACACTGGACGTGAAGAGCATGCGCCTTCCACCATTTGCACGCCCCCTGCAAGTGCTGGAAGGAGCACCCGCAGTCCAGTTCCTGATAGTCAGATTGAAGATGTCAGTGTTGAAGTACACCAGGATGAGGAGGATATGGGTGTTGCTGGCGCTGGGGAGGAAATTGACCAGGAGGATTCTGATGGTGAGGTGGTTTGTTTAAGTCAGGCACCCGGGGAGACACCTGTTGTCCGTGGGAGGAATATGGCCGTTGACATGCCAGGTGAAAATACCAAAAAAATCAGCTCTTCGGTGTGGAGGTATTTCACCAGAAATGCGGACAACAGGTGTCAAGCCGTGTGTTCCCTTTGTCAAGCTGTAATAAGTAGGGGTAAGGACGTTAACCACCTCGGAACATCCTCCCTTATACGTCACCTGCAGCGCATTCATAATAAGTCAGTGACAAGTTCAAAAACTTTGGGTGACAGCGGAAGCAGTCCACTGACCAGTAAATCCCTTCCTCTTGTAACCAAGCTCACGCAAACCACCCCACCAACTCCCTCAGTGTCAATTTCCTCCTTCCCCAGGAATGCCAATAGTCCTGCAGGCCATGTCACTGGCAATTCTGACGAGTCCTCTCCTGCCTGGGATTCCTCCGATGCATCCTTGCGTGTAACGCCTACTGCTGCTGGCGCTGCTGTTGTTGCCGCTGGGAGTCGATGGTCATCCCAGAGGGGAAGTCGTAAGCCCACTTGTACTACTTCCAGTAAGCAATTGACTGTTCAACAGTCCTTTGCGAGGAAGATGAAATATCACAGCAGTCATCCTACTGCAAAGCGGATAACTGAGTCCTTGACAACTATGTTGGTGTTAGACGTGCGTCCGGTATCCGCCGTTAGTTCACAGGGAACTAGACAATTTATTGAGGCAGTGTGCCCCCGTTACCAAATACCATCTAGGTTCCACTTCTGTAGGCAGGCGATACCGAGAATGTACACGGACGTCAGAAAAAGACTCACCAGTGTCCTAAAAAATGCAGTTGTACCCAATGTCCACTTAACCACGGACATGTGGACAAGTGGAGCAGGGCAGGGTCAGGACTATATGACTGTTACAGCCCACTGGGTAGATGTATGGACTCCCGCCGCAAGAACAGCAGCGGCGGCACCAGTAGCATCATCTCGCAAACGCCAACTCTTTCCTAGGCTGGCTACGCTTTGTATCACCGCTTTCCAGAATACGCACACAGCTGAAAACCTCTTACGGCAACTGAGGAAGATCATCGCGGAATGGCTTACCCCAATTGGACTCTCCTGTGGATTTGTGGCATCGGACAACGCCAGCAATATTGTGTGTGCATTAAATATGGGCAAATTCCAGCACGTCCCATGTTTTGCACATACCTTGAATTTGGTGGTGCAGAATTTTTTAAAAAACGACAGGGGCGTGCAAGAGATGCTGTCGGTGGCCAGAAAAATTGCGGGACACTTTCGGCGTACAGGCACCACGTACAGAAGACTGGAGCACCACCAAAAACTACTGAACCTGCCCTGCCATCATCTGAAGCAAGAAGTGGTAACGAGGTGGAATTCAACCCTCTATATGCTTCAGAGGTTGGAGGAGCAGCAAAAGGCCATTCAAGCCTATACAATTGAGCACGATATAGTAGGTGGAATGCACCTGTCTCAAGTGCAGTGGAGAATGATTTCAACGTTGTGCAAGGTTCTGATGCCCTTTGAACTTGCCACACGTGAAGTCAGTTCAGACACTGCCAGCCTGAGTCAGGTCATTCCCCTCATCAGGCTTTTGCAGAAGAAGCTGGAGGCATTGAAGAAGGAGCTAAAAGGGAGCGATTCCGCTAGGCATGTGGGACTTGTGGATGCAGCCCTTAATTCGCTTAACAAGGATTCACGGGTGGTCAATCTGTTGAAATCAGAGCACTACATTTTGGCCACCGTGCTCGATCCTAGATTTAAAGCCTACCTTGGATCTCTCTTTCCGGCAGACACAGGTCTGCTGGGGTTGAAAGACCTGCTGGTGACAAAATTGTCAAGTCAAGCGGAACGCGACCTGTCAACATCTCCTCCTTCACATTCTCCCGCAACTGGGGGTGCGAGGAAAAGGCTCAGAATTCCGAGCCCACCCGCTGGCGGTGATGCAGGGCAGTCTGGAGCGACTGCTGATGCTGACATCTGGTCCGGACTGAAGGACCTGACAACGATTACGGACATGTCGTCTACTGTCACTGCATATGATTCTCTCAACATTGATAGAATGGTGGAGGATTATATGAGTGACCGCATCCAAGTAGGCACGTCACACAGTCCGTACTTATACTGGCAGGAAAAAGAGGCAATTTGGAGGCCCTTGCACAAACTGGCTTTATTCTACCTAAGTTGCCCTCCCACAAGTGTGTACTCCGAAAGAGTGTTTAGTGCCGCCGCTCACCTTGTCAGCAATCGGCGTACGAGGTTACATCCAGAAAATGTGGAGAAGATGATGTTCATTAAAATGAATTATAATCAATTCCTCCGCGGAGACATTGACCAGCAGCAATTGCCTCCACAAAGTACACAGGGAGCTGAGATGGTGGATTCCAGTGGGGACGAATTGATAATCTGTGAGGAGGGGGATGTACACGGTGATATATCGGAGGGTGAAGATGAGGTGGACATCTTGCCTCTGTAGAGCCAGTTTGTGCAAGGAGAGATTAATTGCTTCTTTTTTGGGGGGGGGTCCAAACCAACCCGTCATATCAGTCACAGTCGTGTGGCAGACCCTGTCACTGAAATGATGGGTTGGTTAAAGTGTGCATGTCCTGTTTTGTTTATACAACATAAGGGTGGGTGGGAGGGCCCAAGGACAATTCCATCTTGCACCTCTTTTTTCTTTTCTTTTTCTTTGCATCATGTGCTGATTGGGGAGGGTTTTTTGGAAGGGACATCCTGCGTGACACTGCAGTGCCACTCCTAGATGGGCCCGGTGTTTGTGTCGGCCACTAGGGTCGCTAATCTTACTCACACAGTCAGCTACCTCATTGCGCCTCTTTTTTTCTTTGCGTCATGTGCTGTTTGGGGAGGGTTTTTTGGAAGGGACATCCTGCGTGACACTGCAGTGCCACTCCTAGATGGGCCCGGTGTTTGTGTCGGCCACTAGGGTCGCTAATCTTACTCACACAGCTACCTCATTGCGCCTCTTTTTTTCTTTGCGTCATGTGCTGTTTGGGGAGGGTTTTTTGGAAGGGACATCCTGCGTGACACTGCAGTGCCACTCCTAGATGGGCCCGGTGTTTGTGTCGGCCACTAGGGTCGCTAATCTTACTCACACAGCTACCCCATTGCGCCTCTTTTTTTCTTTGCGTCATGTGCTGTTTGGGGAGGGTTTTTTGGAAGGGACATCCTGCGTGACACTGCAGTGCCACTCCTAGATGGGCCCGGTGTTTGTGTCGGCCACTAGGGTCGCTAATCTTACTCACACAGCTACCTCATTGCGCCTCTTTTTTTCTTTGCGTCATGTGCTGTTTGGGGAGGGTTTTTTGGAAGGGACATCCTGCGTGACACTGCAGTGCCACTCCTAGATGGGCCCGGTGTTTGTGTCGGCCACTAGGGTCGCTTATCTTACTCACACAGCGACCTCGGTGCAAATTTTAGGACTAAAAATAATATTGTGAGGTGTGAGGTATTCAGAATAGACTGAAAATGAGTGTAAATTATGGTTTTTGAGGTTAATAATACTTTGGGATCAAAATGACCCCCAAATTCTATGATTTAAGCTGTTTTTTAGTGTTTTTTGAAAAAAACACCCGAATCCAAAACACACCCGAATCCGACAAAAAAAATTCGGTGAGGTTTTGCCAAAACGCGTTCGAACCCAAAACACGGCCGCGGAACCGAACCCAAAACACAAAACCCGAAAAATTTCAGGCGCTCATCTCTATATTTAGCTCCTATGTATGGAAAAGTAGGAAACTGAGGTTAGCTATGAAAATGATGATCTGGTCCAAACGAGAGGGGGCGGCTGGCCTATCCAGATATACATGGCTATCAATTAGCATGCCGACTTGCACAAATAGGTGCCTGGTACTCACACTCTGCACATAAACCATGGGTTCACCTTGAACAAGGGCTTGTTTCCCTACTCCACCTGACAGATATATTTCTGCTCCCAAAAAATGAGGGCAAAATATTAACCTCTAGATCTCTCACCGTCCAGTCTACTCGGAAGGCCTGGCTGGAAGTGGCGCTTGGAGGGACAATTATAATCCTCCCCTCCTCGGCCCTCTCAATGACGGGCATAGCCTCCCTTATTCCCGATCTGAGATTCGATGCCTGGATATCCAGGGGAATCTTGTCCCTCCACGATGTAATGGTAGACAACACCCTGCTTTCTTTTGCTCAGATACAAGAAAAGTTTTCATTACCGCATAGGGAATTTTATAAATATTTGCAACTTAGACACTGGCTTCATGGGAATTCCTGCTCCCCCCATACCATATCCCCATTGCCTAAGCTTGTTCAGAATTTCCTTGATACTGGGGAGGTATAATTATATTATCAACCCTCAACCACTACAGAAAGCCCTATTTCAATTGAAATGAGAGACGGATCTTAGATGCTCCGTCTCGGAGCATATAAGCTAAAAATATCTAAATGTATTTCACATATGGAATCACTTTATAAACTCCTCCACTGTTTGTATTTCACCCCTTCCCGCTTGCATGCGATGCAACCTTCCACGCCTAATCTATGTTGGCGCAATTGTGGTAATGTTTGCTCTTTATTGCATGTTTTCTGGGAGTGCCCAACGATTGCCCAGCTTTGGAACTCTGTCTTTCACCTTATAAGTTTGGTGTTGGGCCACTATCTAACCCCACACCCACGACTGGCTCTTCTCCACCTCTATCATGGCGACTTGTCGCCGGGCGATAGATATATCTTGGGTCACATACTTATCACCACCAATCTTCTAATCGCCCATCAGTGGCGCTCCCCCGTGGTCCCCCATATAACTGTGATAGAAAAGACTATACAGTCTCATTGTGAATTTAAAACCACAGGAGTTGCTTATGCCTCCACTACATCTTGTCCTCTTCTTCGCTGGCTTTCATGGACCTCCTACTGGCATAGCTGCCCGTGATACGTGAAGCAGGGAAACTTAGCTTAACAAACTGATATGCAATTGTTGTTGGATGAATTCGGCTCCACATGGACCTATTGTTAGTGGATTCTCTTATTTTTCTTCACATAATAATTTGCATGTCGAATTGTTTGTGTACCCCCCCAAAACCGGTCCCACCCACCCCCTTTTTTTCTATTCTGGTCACCATTCCCATTTACTTTTGTTTAACTACAAAATAATAAAAATTAATATTGAAAAAAAAAAATATGGGGGACAAAAGATGTAGGGGTCCCCCGTTGCGGTTAACCGCAAAGTTCATTGGGGTCACTTTTGTGGGTGATCCCAATTAACTGTGGTAAACCGCAGACCGCAAAGTTCCCATCATTGGGTAGAATGGAGCTGCGCTAAGCCCCATTCTAACCAGTGCGCTCCTCCTGATTGACAGGCTAGGAGCGCACAGACAATCAGGAGAGCGCCATGACGTGGCACTCCTTGATTGGCTGGCGGGACCTTCAGTGACAGAAGTCGGGGAAAGGGGTTCCATGTATAAACATGGAATCCCTTTAGTTGCGTGGATCAGGTTTATGGTTTGTTATTTTATTCAAGTCCGTGGATTACATCGGAGAAGAAGAGGACAGATCTACACAGGATTAGTTGTAAGTATAATTTTTATTTGACAGGTACCCCGTGGATTCTACTTAACAAGGGGACCGAGGGCCTTCATCGGACAATAGGTAAGTATGTGAGTGTGTAAGTGTGCATGTATGTAAAATAAAGCTTTACTTTCATGGTGTGTGTGTTGTGTTGTGTTGTTTTTTGGGTATTTTTTGTTGTTGTAGAACTACAGGTACCACTGGGCCCATTATTTCCCCACATGCTGGTAATTGTGGTTTTCCAAGTACCAGCTTGCGGGGTAGGCTTGCTGGGACTTGAAGTTCTACCACAAAAAACAATTATTATTTTTTACACAAAGGCTATCAGACCCCATTCACCACCCAGGGATGGGGGTAAAGACTCAGGCTTCACCCCTGGTTCATGGATGCCTGGAGGGGGTGACCCCCTTGATTTAAGGGGTCCAAACTCCTCCAGGGAACCACGGCCAGGGGTGACTAGTTGGGGAAGTAGTGCCACAGCCACAGGGACCTATATAAAAGTGTCCCCCGGCTGTGGCATTATCTCTCTGGCTAGTGGAGCCGGTGCTGGTTTAATAAATACGGGAGACCCCTACATCCTTTGTCCCCCGTATTTTTTGAACCAGGACATGACGCAGAGCCCAGTGCTGGTTGTATAAATATTTACTCCTGCATTTTTACCCCTGTATTTTTACAACCAGGGCAGGCTCAAAGAGTCCAAGGCTGGTTATGCTTAGGAGGGGGGACCCCAAGCAATTTTTTCTTTAATTTTTAACACTTTCATACCCCTTTACACAGATAAGCATGCATGGATCTCACTGATCCGTGCATGCCTATCTGAACACACCAGGAAAAAAGCAGGTCTATTTTAAAACTGCTTTTTTTAATGAATTCTATGCTTTACCAGTAGTGTTTGTCTATTGTCGGCAGTTCGTGTGAATACGAATTCTTAGTAAATTACCGAGTTGTATCAAAAAACAGGCATGTGTGACCAATGGTCTATTCATTCGTATTTGTGAACTTAGCCGGGGAAAACAATACGAATTGTAAACGCTGGTTTACGTACAGGACTAAAAGCAACACTTTAAAAAGATATTCCAGACACTTTAAATGAAGCCGCTGTGGGCGTTATACTTAATCCACAACCTACGTACTTATTACACCATAAGCGTACAGAGTCCCGTACCGTGTACGGACTTTGCGTGCACACGCCGCGCTGACTGTACAAAGTACACGCAGCGCATACACACCCAAAGATACACTGTGAACCCTTAACAGCTATGCATGGGATAGTAATACACTTTAAACCTTAGCAGGGAAAGGAAGACACGACACCAGATTGTATTTAAACTGCTGGGTTCCGACACCACAGCATATTATTACTGAAAGGGGGTTACAATCACAAAGCAATACAATACAAAAGAATAATGGCTACAGACAATAGTACATACTTGTTTGGATTTCGCCGCGCTACCCAGTCTGGTCCTCGGTCATCTAGATAGATAACTTTGTGAGTCTTGTGTGACCAGGCCTGCAGCTGGCTCTTTTTATACAATCTTTATATACAAACTTAACACAATGAATACTGTAATCTCTTTGTCCATTGGACACAGGGATTGTTATTTACAGTACAGGAGAGGTCATAGGTTGGTTTGAATAGGTGGGCGATGTTTGTTCAAGATGCACTTGTGGGTGGTCTCCTCGGGATTCCCACCGCATGACTAATGTACAGTAAATACAGTTTATATCTATATTCTGCTCCTGCACATAACTATTCGCAGGAACGTGTGATCTTCTGCAAACCAACACCGGAATATTACCTTTAAAATACCCTGCAGCTGGATACCAAACACCACCGTATGACCTTGTTCTGTCCCCTCCTATCCTGTAAAGGTGAATCCCTTTGTTATGTTACCATTTAAACTGTTGTAACTTGCTGATGTGGTGCTGGGAGACTATGTGTTCATTGTGCACTATTTGGATTAAATATGTAATGTGTTTTGATGGTTTTTCCATGCGTTCACAAACTCTACAATAAATACTTATACCACGCGCTAATGCGCAGGACCGCGGGAGCGACCATACACAAATTGCGAATATGCACACGCACTGCAGAACAATTACACGCACGGAGGCCATCTGTGTGTAGTTTGTACGTGATGTGTGTACTGCAATATTTTTCGACTTTGACAGTCCACCCTTTGGCAGTCACCAATAACTGCCACTACCTAATCAATAAACAGAAAAATATCTAACAATATCTACAGAAGTTTGGATGGTCGGGGGAGAGTTGTAGGTGGGAAATATATAACCTATTGGGATAATAAAAGCATGTATTTATGAATCCATGTCTGAGGGGCCTGTATCATTGTGCCATATATGTTCTACATAAGCTTTGAGGTATTGCAAAGTATACATTAAATCCTTCTCATTCCATATTAAGGGTCTATAAATGGGCCATTAAACACTACCGAGCTCTTTTCGGCTTCTTGTTCCAACAAATGGGGTGCACATTTAGTTGATGATACATGGAGGCGGAAACATGTGAGTGCTAGTATATGTAGATATCACCTGTCGACTGTGTGCCATTAACTGGAGATTGCAGAGATAAAGATAAGACACATATATAAAAATACATTCACATAAACATTTTGGGTAGGGCTGATGTCTTTTCGGGATGGATGTATCTGGGCAGAGGGGGAGACAAAAGAAAAATGGGTGAAAGAAACAGGCCATGAAATTCATTTGCAATCCTTATCATAACACTGTCTCTATGGATGGGTCGTGAATTAAATCTGCTGCTATAACAGCGCCCTCACTTCTTAGACTCATCAGATTTGTGCCGTGCTTGTGTCACATTAGAATTCAAACACACCTAAATATCGAACCAATAATTAAGACGACTCCCAGGATACAAAGGAGAAACTTCCCCACACTCATAATGACATTCTGAACCCACTCTCCTAAACCTGAGAACCATTTGCGTGGGTTCAACCATGAGACCCAGCCGGTCAGTTCATTACTCACAGTCGCTAAGGTAAGGTTGTGCTTCCTCCTGAACTCCCACTTCAACTGCAAGATATCTTCCATCTTCCGATCGATATTCTCCATTGGGTTGTCAGTGCTGTTTGTATTATAAGTACAGCACTTCACACCATATTGAGTTGCCAGAGTAACACAGTACCAACCTGTCACGGCTGTGACATAATTAAGGACCATCCTGTGCTGAATCAGTTCCTTCTTGTAAGCTTGTAACTCCCTTCCCGTATACCTGAAGGTGTCGTCATACATCTCAGTGATATTATCTATCAAGTTCGCTAGCGCATGGATATACCTATAATTTATAGTTCCTCTGGCAGTATGGGTGATGTCTAATGAGAGAAGGAACTGAATCCCGTTGGATTCGTGGATCAAATTAGAGTCTGTGTGCTCTGCCCTATCTATGAGGTGTCTCTTGATGATGTGTTCATAGTGAGTATGAGTATAAGGAGCCTTAGCACTGTGATGAAGGTCTTTCATTTTTATCATGGGTTATGGTCATGACCTCTGGTAGTACTTTCCCAATATAACACAATCCCTCTGAGCTCGGGGCAAGCCACTTGTACGCCTTCCTCCCACATATGAAATAGGCATCATCTGGGAGAACATAGGGGACAAAATATAACATCACCATATTAGAAATTTTCCAAGTAAAGAAACCAATTCCTAGTTCTCCCATCTGCTCAGTACAAGTATCAGGCTGGACGATATGAGCACAATACCCTGACGATACTTTTCCAACCCACATGGTCTTGCTTCCATGTGTATACCTATACCAAAAATACCTCCCACTGTTGGCTATTTGGCGTACAAGTTCAGAGTCTATGGGTATCCTATCAGCTCTGTATGAAAATATAATTGTCTGGTTATTCCACGTCACTTCCCAATTTCCCGGTTTTCGGTAATTGGAAATATTAAAACACAATAAGGACCTGTCTACATGATACTGGTGGAGCTTCAAACTAGGGGGCCTAGAGATATTGAATTTATTGTCCCCCGGTCTCCCACCCCATAATTCGAGTACCTCATCTATTGCTAAAGAGTATGGTACTAACCCTGACTTACTCTGACCTTGAGGTACTTGTGAGCACACCCAGCATTCTGTCTGGTTTAAGACCTTACCCACTAGTGAGTGGTAATCACTCAATGGATGACGGTCCATGTCGATATTAAGGTTGGACTGACATCTCTGGATGCACCCATCCTCGACTATATTCTCACAATTCCTACAAATACAATTTTCATCAGACAATAACCCCTCACAGTGCCTCCGAGCTCCCTGACTACCAGACCGCTTACTGATGCCAGCCTTTACTAAAGTGAGGTGCTGCTCCTGAGATCCTACAAATTCATACTCGCCATCAGAACCCATTCCAGATCCCTGCTCGACCTCTCTGGTACCCTCACCAAAACAAACTGTCCTGATCAAAACCAGAATTACTAACAGAACCCAAAACGCAGTCTCTTGTGATCGATCCATTTCGTTAGGGGAAATGAGGAAAATAAGGAGAAAAGAAAGGAAAATGCAGGGGGAGGTGAAAAAAGAAAATGGTACGACAACCGTTCTAGCTCTTGTTACTCTTTGTGCTCAGATGCCCTTCAACAGTCCTGCCTCTCAAATTTCCCGGAACAGACACTCCAGTGATATGAGATTGTCTACACTTTGTCACAAGTTCTCTCCGGGTCAGTGACCTTCTTGCAGTGGGACGAGTGGACCCAAGTCTCTTTTTCGGTGACCTTCAATGCTGTCATGCTGGTTAACAAGACTTGGTATGGTCCTTCCCACCTGTCTGAGGCAACCTGAGCGTAAGAAATTTCGAATCATCACATAATCCCCAGGCTCAATGTCATGACAATTACTGTTCGGTAGATCAGGGATCACCAGCTTTAAATTTCTTTGTTGATTTCTCAGCTGCTGGCTCATCCCAACCAAATATTTCACAGTCACTTCATTATTACATTTCAAATCATCCTGGGGGTCTATCATTACATGAGGTTGTCGACCAAAAAGAATTTCAAAGGGTGATAAGTTAAGGGGAGACCTGGGAGTGGTTCTGATGCTGTACAACACTAGTGACAAGGCTTCTGGCCACGACAATCCAGTTTCAGACATTAATTTGCTCAACTTGTTCTTAATAGTGCTGTTCACGCTCTCTACCTTTGCACTCGCCTGTGGTCGGTACGGAGTATGCAGCTTGCTATTAATTCCCATCAGTTTGCACATGCCCTGAAATACTTCACCTGTAAAATGGCTACCCCTGTCACTTTTAATTATTCTAGGGATACTATATCTACACACAAATTCCTGCACAATTTTCTTTGCAGTGAACATAGCAGTATTTGTGGCAGCAGGGAACGCTTCTACCCAGTTTGAAAATACATCAATACAAACTAACACATATTTCAAATTCCTACAGGGTGGTAACTGTATGAAGTCGATTTGTATTACCTGAAAAGGTCCGTCTGTAGGAGGGATATGAGATGGCTCTGTTGGTATTGTCTTTCCAAAATTCTTCCTCAATCAAGTAAAGCATGTCATTGCTCTCTTACCTGCATGAGAAGAGAATCCTGGTGCACACCAGTAGGCTCTTACCATCTTGCACATACCCTCTTTGCCCAGATGAGTCAGACCTTGTGCCGCCTCAGCTAAGATTGGAAGATATGCTTACCTTGTCCACCTGTACACAGTCCTGAGGATTCCTGGCCATACCCCTTTGACCTCCAAACTGCCTTTTCCTGTAGGGAACACAAATCTTGCATTTCAATTAATTGTTGTGTGTTGATTGTGTTAAATGTCATCAGTGATGTGACGTTAGTTTGTATGGGGGTGCTGGCTGCTGATTTAACAGCTTCGTCTGCCCGGCGGTTACCAAGTGAAATTGGGGCTTGGTTGTAACTGTGTGCTTTGCACTTGCTAACAGCCACTCTGTCTGGTTCCTGTATCACTGTTAGAAGCCTTTTTATGTGGGACGCATGCGCTACAGGTGTGCCAGCTGCCGTCATGAAATTTTTGAGGCGCCATAGGGCCCCGAAATCATGCACTACTCCAAAGGCATACCTAGAATCTGTGTATATATTAGCTGACTTACCCTTGGCCAATTCACATGCTCTGGTTAGGGCGACCAACTCAGCAACTTGTGCTGAGTGCGGTGGGCCCAGTGGTTCAGCTTATATAATACCTTCATCATCTACAACTGCATATCCAGTGCACAAGTCTCCCGATTCTGTCTGTCTGTGGAAACTACCGTCAGTGTAGAAGGTAAAGTCTTCTCCTTCCAGTGGGTTGTCACTGATGTCAGGTCTCGCTGTGAAAGTCTGGTTCAGGTATTCCATACAATCATGCATATCAGTGTCTGCACTAAATCCTCCTTCACCGACATTCTCATCCTCCTCCCTTTGTGCCTGTCCAGGCACACTTGGCAAGTAGGTTGCAGGATTTAGTGAGCTGCATCTCTTAATGGTGATGTTTACCAAGCCATCAGTGATAATTCCCACTTTGTAAACTGAGCAGATAAGACATGTCTGGTTTGGGCAGAGTTCAGTAAGGCTGATACTGCATGAGGTGTATGGATGGTCAAGTCGTGTCCTAACACTACATCCTCACTTTTACTTACCAGCAAAGCTATCGCTGCAACACTTCGCAAGCAAGTGGGGAGAGACCGCACTACATTGTCCAACTGTGCACTGTAGTAAGCTACCTGTCTGCTGGCATCACCATGTCTCTGAGTTAAAACGCCTGCCGTGCACCCTGCACTCTCTGTACCGTATAATTCAAAGGGATTCTCATAATCTGGCATACCTAATGCAGGTGCCTGTGATAGGCACTGTTTGAGGCTCTCAAATGCCAGTTCGGACTTATCTGTGTGCGAGATCCGTTCTGGTTTGTTTGAAGAGACCATTTCTTGTCAGTAAAGCCAGTATAGAGAACCCTGGAATCCAGTTTCGACAGTACCCACATTTTCCAAGGAAAGTGCGGATTTGTTGCTGAGTTTGTGGCAGAGTCATGTCGCGAATCGCCTGTATTCTATCAGCAGTGAGGTGTCTAAGTCCTTGAGTCAAGCAATGTCCCAAATATTTGACCCTGGTCCGGCACAACTGCAACTTATCCTTTGAAACCTTGTGTCCTGTTTGGGAAAGATGAAACAGAAGCTGTTTCGTGTCTTTCAAGGACGATTCGATTGAGTCAGAACACAGCAATAAGTCATCAACATACTGTATTAGTACTGATCCGCTCTCAGGTTGAAAGGATTGTAAACAGTCATGCAAAGCCTGGGAGAAAATACTTGGGCTGTCAATCAAACCTTCGGGGAGACGAGACCAGGTGTACTGTACTCCCCTGTATGCAAAGGCAAAAAGGTACTGGCTGTCAGGGTGAAGAGGGCCAGGAAAGAAAGCAGAACAGAGGTCAATGACCGTGAAGAATTTTGCAGTAGAGGGAATTTGCATGAGGACGACAGCTGGATTGGGCACTACGGGGAATTGGCTCTCAACTATCTTGTTTGTCCCCCTTAGATCCTGCACTAGCCTGTAACCCCTCCCCCCACTCTCTTTCACAGGGAAGATGGGACTATTGGCGGTACTGGACGTCCTAACTAAGATGCCCTACTGTAGCAGCTGCTCTATGACAGGGTACACTCCTAACTCTACCTCTGGCTTCAGAGGATACTGAGGGATTTTTGGAGCTATCCTACCATCTTTTACTTGTACTACTATAACAGTAGAATGCGACATTAGCCTTTGAGTGGTGTCAAATATATCTTGCACTTCTTGAGCGTGGTTCTCAGGTATATCCAAGAAGACACCCTCAGGAGTACAATATATGACACACCGAATTTTACACAATAGGTCTCTGCCGAGTAGATTAGTCGGAGCCGATGCAGCCAGCAGAAAAGAATGTTTGGTTTGCAAGGGCCTTATCGTAATCTCTGCAGGTCTACTCAAAGGGTTTTGTTGCACAGTTCCTGTTACTCCCATTGCCAAAATTGTTTTACCCGTGGTATTTATACCTACCGTCGAATTTAACACTGACCTGGCCGCCCCTGTATCTACAAGAAAAGGTAATGGTACACCAGCTACATCAACCGTTACCTCAGGTTCACTACCAAGGCTAGCAATCAACTTCACTGGCTGCAGACTACAGGTATGGCCCAACCCCTATTGTGTGGTGAGACCCTCCTGCAGCACATTGGCAGCTACGATATGCGAGGTGGGTAGCTGTGAGTTTTCGGAGGCCTGCCAGTCTCTCCTTGGTTGGTACCTCCTTGTTTCCCCTGCATGTGGCTCGTAATTTCTCCTGAGTGGTACCTGATCTCAATTATGTGCATTGTAGTGTGGTTCATATCCTGGTCTAGGGGGTCAGAATACATTATGTGTACCTTTATTCCTACATTCCCTCGAGTAATGTCCTACCTTGTGACAAGTATACATGTTACTACACGTGACTTACCATCAGGGGTCTGGGGTTTCTGCTGATATGGCTTTGTTGTAAGTGCGTTTATACTTACTGTCATCAGGTTTTCCCCCTGTGACTCCCTGTGCTTACTGATGTTCCTATCATGCTCGACAGTGGACTCTCTCAATGCAGCCACCGAGATACCTCTTCAGTTTGGTAGAGAGGTTTGTATTCTTGTTCTCATTGCCTCCTTCAACCCGTCCATTAATACAGAAACGGCTACTTCCCTGTGATGTGCATTGTCTTTAATGTCCTTGATCCCAGTGTATCTAGTCATTTCCTGCAGTGCTCGATGGAAATATTTGGATGCCATTTCACCTTCCTTTTGTCTTATGGAGAAAATTTGATTCCATTTGACAACAGTAGGGAAATACACTCCTAGTTGCAGATTAATTTGCTTTACGTTCTCCTGATTGTACTCATCAGTGAGAGGTACTTCTGCATCTAACTTACAATCAGTTATGAATTTTGCTTGGTCAATATTTGAGGGTAAACATACCCGTAGCACTGTTCGCCAATCTTTGTTCGTGGGTTCGTTGGCGTTACCTAACTCTTTAATGAATCTCTGTCATGCGACTAGATCTTTTCTGGGATCTGGAAATTCTGACATAATTGACCTTAACTCTGCTCGGGACCAGGGACAGTGCATGGCAATGTTCCTGATGGGAGTTACTTCCGGAAGCTTCAGTCCTTCCATTGGGGACTGCAATCACCCTGACAGGATTTAATTCAATTACATAATTCTGGTTCGATTCTACAATGTGGTGAGCTATTGTCTCTGCATAATGCATGGTACCGTACTTACCTGTGGACACAACCTCACTTATCCTTCCGCTAGGGGGCCTGGCTACTGCTCTTGTTGGTTGGGCCGTGACCACCTGAGTGCCCTGTATGGTGGCTGCTAGAGAGAGTGCCGATATCGTGCTGGGCTCATCTTCCTGCTCGCAGTCCTGGGGAAAATGTAAAATGGGATACAGCTGGCAAGGGTTAGCGTTAGTACAGCCACTTTCTCCCCCACAATATATGGTGGTGGTGGTGCGGTCGCCATTGTTTTCCCGCTAGGTTTGGAACCTGCTGCGCGAGCTAATTCCCTTTGCACATTCCCCTCTTGTTGCCATAAATGTAAACAATCTGTATGTCTAATCCTTTGTTTTCTGGATTTTACTATACACACACGCACAGTGTCGGACTGGGGCAGGAAGGGCCCAGTGAGGGAATGCAGTGGTAGGGGCTCATGTATAGGGGTGTGGCCAGTCACAACAGAGTCTGAAATAACCATTAAAGAGTGCATGGCCTGGGCCCTTGGTACATATATATTGTAAATACTGCTAGTGCATGCATTATAATGTACCAGATTACTTACAGCACTGTAGAAATTACTTAATGCACTTTAGAAAATGCATGTATGATAATGTACCATGCACGATAATGTAGCAGATTACTTACAGCACTGTAGACATTACTTAATGCACTGTAGAAAATGCACCATAGTCCTGTACAGTGTAATATAAAATACAGTATGTATAATGTATAATTAGTTCACACAGTCTGGAATTGATTCCTAGAGGAGAGGGTGGACCCTCAAGGAATATGGGCCACCGGGGGGGGGGGGGGTCAGTCCAACTCTGCACACACACTATACTGCTCCTCTCTTCACTATTACTCTTACATACCTCCCACCTGTCCCAAATACATTGAGACAGTCCCGCTAATTGGACACTCCCCGCTGTCTCTTCTGCGGGTGGGAAGATTGGGAGACTCAGTGATCCCCGCTGCTCTGTAAAGCAGCTGGTGATCACTGAATAGATGCCATGCGCTTTACTATTACCCAGCATCCAGCACAGTGTTGAAGGAGATTGGAGGCGGAGCCATGACCTGTCACTCACGAGCACCGCAAAGGCCCATGGGAGGAGCTGCTGCTGCAGCCACGCATGCTCAGCAGACCTTCCATGGCCATTTTGACTCAGGTAAAAGTGCCAATTTTCTCATGTGCAGAAGCTGCCGCTGCCCGACGAGCAATGTGAGCGGCAAATGGACTGGCCAACCAGGAACTTTCCCAGCATACCAATACACAGCTTACAAGTTAGTATTTTCTAACACATTCACCCCAAAAACAGTAACTGAGATACAAAATCATGTGATTGCACTCAAAGATATTTATTGCAAACATACAAACATATTGGAAAGAGGATTCTTAAAATATGGTGTTAGGCAAAACAATTTTTGTAATTGCTTATAAATTCCAGTTACAACAAAGTTGCTAAAAACTGCTGAGAGTTTTCAGAGAGTTTCAGTGGAAACTTACACAATGGGGGTCATTCCGAGTTGATCGCTCACTAGCTATGTTTAGCAGCGCAGTGATCAGATAGTCGCCGCCTATTGGGGGTGTATCATTGCTTTGCAAGTGTGCGAACGCTTGTGCAGCCGAGCGGGACAAAAACGTTTTTTTGCAGTTTCTGAGTAGCTCTGGACTTGTGATCACATCAGCCTGTCCGGTCCCGGAAATTGACGTTAGACACTTGCCATGCAAACGCTCGGACATGCCTGCGTTTTTGCAACCGCTCCCAGAAAACGGTCAGTTGACACCCATAAACGCCCTCTTGCTGTCAATCTCCTTGCGATCGGTTGTGCAAATGGATTCTTCGTTAAATCCATTACTCAGCAACGATCCGCTTTGTACCCGTACGACGTGCCTGCGCATTGCGTAGCATAGGCATGCGCAGTAGTGACCTGATTGCTGCGCTGCGAAAAACGGCAGCGAGCGATCAACTCGGAATGACCCCTCCCAATGTTATTAGATGCGAGTAGGAAGCTAACTCAGAAACCATTTGTTGATGTGTGACTCTCCATTGGAATGTTTGGGACCGTGCTAATTGGCCACATCTTTTTATTTTTGCAGGCCCCAAGAAAATCAGGTTTTGTGCCAACTGATCTAGGACTAAGAGAAAGATAGTAGGGGTACCCGCACACTGTGGGTCTCTCCTGTATGGTTTCACTGGGATCCAGTCAAGATGCCAGCTGTCGGGATTTTGGCAGTTGGAATACCTATGCCAAAATCGCGACACTCGTCAGATTACTGACGTCGGAATCCCTGAAATAGTCAGTACTCTGACACTGGCATCCTAATAGCTGGCATCCCGACCAGGAGTATAGTGGGTTAGATTTAGGGCTGGGGGTGTGTGGGTTAGGTTTAGGTGCCATCCCAGGAGGTTAGGGTTAGCCTGCGGGAGGGGGTAGGTTAGGGTTAGGCTGCGGGAAAGTGGGATTTAGGGTTAGGCACCACAGAGGGTAGGTTAGATTTAGGCAATAAGGTGGGAGGGTTAGGTTAAGGCTGCGGGGAAGAGGGGTGTAGGTCTATGCACCAATGGCGGGAGTTTAGGGTTAGGCACTATAGGGGGAGGTCAGGGTTAGGCTGCGGGAAGGGAGTACAGTTGCTCTACATAAAACCAAGAGCTATGTGCTGGAATAAGGTAACATGTGCCCCCTTTACCTACCTCATGCTCTGATATGTACGCTTGGATGGCTTGTTCCTGTTCCTTCAGTCACTTAAGCATATAGAGGGTGGAATTCCACTTGGTTGCTACCTCTTGCTTCAGTTGGTTGTTTGGGAAATGTAACTTTTTTTTACAGCCGCTACAATCTTTTAAATGTGGTTGCTGAATGCCGAAAATGTACAAAAATTATTTGATCCACAGACCGCATCTCCTGCATGCACCTGTCATTTTTGAGAGAACCATCAAGTCTATTGTGTACACAAAACATGGTACGTTTGAACTCCCACTGCTTGTATAATGTTTCTTGCATTATTGGAAATGACAAATCTTGAGAAGAGTTAGAGGGGTAAGCATTTTAGTGAAGCCAGTGATAAAGAGAGTAGCCTGTCTGTAAATTTGCTAACATTGTATATTAGATACTGTTGCTGCTGTTGAAGGCAATACTCCCACTGAGTGGGCTGTCACAGTCATGTAATGTTTAGCTTGACCAGTACTGCTTGTCCACGTTTCCCGGTACAGTGCAAAATTGCTTTTCTGGTGGAATGAAATTGAGTTGGAAATGGAAACACATGACATCAACTAGTCGTCGAAAAACCGATGCACTGATGGTGGATATTGGATGCAGATCTAATGCTTTCAAAGCTATCATGGCTTCAGACATCTGCTGTGCAACAGGATGGCAGCTGTCATTCTAGTTTCCGCTTGCAAATGCTTGTTTTACAATCAATTGTTGTTTGAAACTAATAGTATTTCTGGTCTCTTTGTGGGATGAAGAGTCACCCCCAGCAGCAGCCTTAGCGTGGAAGGATTATTCTTGGGAATCCTGTATAGTGGAGGAATTGGTTAGCCTTTGCAAATAGTGGACAGCAGGACTACAGTACCTTCAATCATTAATGAGGAGGTTGAGGAGGGTGTTGGTGGTTGAGTCTGTATGTGCTCTCCCTCTCTGATGGTAGCTGATACTGGACTACTTGATATAGTATAATTTTACAAGATTTTTCAGATTTTGATACATAACGTACATTAACGTATGGTCCAGATGCCTTTACAAATGTCAGGATTTGGGTAAAAAAATAATTCCACATAAAACTTTTTTTTTTTTGTTTCTTTTATCCTTTGTCCAGGTATGACAACATTGTCCTTTTTGTTGTCATCACTGGTAAGAACTGATGCCACACACAACATCCTACTCCTGAATTTGATCAAATTCTTATCCAAAACATTCATCATCAATATCTTCATTAGCATCAGATACACAAATATCCCCCTCATCCTGTTGCACTTCCACAGTAGCATCATCAATTTCTATGTCAAAACCATTACTATCCTTACATATTCTATTAATTATCCTCACATTTGCAGAGGGTTCAGAAGTGGTAGAAGGGGCCTTCTCTAGGATTACAGTGTCACAATTAGAAATGTCAAACTCAGACATAGCTAATGTGGCACCCTTAAACTCTCCACAGAGATTTGTGAAGTTTCTGAACACACAATTTGTCCTTTAGCCTTAGTGTTCTTCTGTTTTATAGGTGACACATGTACAGTTTGTGTTGAATGCAAGGTTACAGAGATGCCTGACTGTACTGTATTTGGCCCTAGCGTTAGCAAATTCCGCAATAGGCCCTCTATTGTATGAAGCAGCAGTAGTAGGATCACCACTCAAAAGGAAAGGCAATGGTTGAAGCCTCTTCTTGCCAATACATGTGGTGTATGGCATACTGGCAATTTTTACACTTTTCAGCAGTCAATTTTCCTCTTCTATTTAAAGGAAATGTTTTCTTAACCATTGTGAAATGCTGTTTAGATTTGAGGTGCCCTTTTGTACCACTTATTTCCCTTTGACCACCTTTAGTAGATGTTGAAGAAGTACTATGATTGGCAGCTGCCTCAGCACCCATATATTGTTGCCCCAGCTCTTCTATAGACTGACCCATGATTGGGTTTATTTATAAAACCAGAAAAGGAGTAAAGCTAAATTATTTTTTTCCTACTTGTGATTTTGGAGTGCAAAGTGAGAGTATCCCCATTATTAAGTGTGATGCAGCATATATTATTAGCTGGGGCATGTTACAGGGATGCCCCAGCTAATAATATATGCTGCGTCACTCTTAAACACATACTGTGTGGCAAGACCACATAGAGTTTTCGGGAATATGTAATCAATCCAACAGAGGAAATGCTTGTGGCATATAAAAAGAACAGACAGATGTTAGAAAGCTATTTATTAGAGTAGACAAAAACACTATTAGATTACTACAGGAACCATTTGGTAGAGTGGGAAATCATTAGCGGAGATTGCTAGCCTCACTGACTAGACCGCGTAAAGCAAGAAACAATATAACAGCAATAAAAGGTTTGAAAAATGGGAATCTCTTAACAAATAATGAAGATCTAATAAAAACATTCCACAAATTTTACTTCAATCTCTGTACCGCGATCCCACAAGAGGATCATATGATAAATCAGTTAATAGAAGAAACTAATATTAAATGAGAAAACCCCCAGGCTCTGATTGGCTGTCAGCAGAATACTATAAACTCCTACTGTACAACAGGAGCTCTCTCCCAAACTGACTGACCTATTTTAACATATAGGGGTATATGCAATTGCGGTCGAATTCCCGAAATTGTCGAATTTCGGGTCATTTTCGCAAAAAAAAAAAAATCGTCAATGCAATTCAGTACTTTCTGTCAAAAAAACGGACTTTCAAAATTCGACTTTTTGAAATCCGACTTTTTGCAAATTCGACTTTTCTGCAATGATACAAGTGCTGCAATTCGACCAAAGTGTATTCAATTCAAGTTTGGAAATTCGACAACAGTGCTTTTAGACAGCAAATTCGTCATTTTCAATCCGCCACACTTTGGAGGGTGAAACCAATAAAAAAAATTTAAAACATGTTTTTTTTGTGTTTTTTTTTTCTTGGTAATATCAGATCTATTTATATTAGAAGGGATTAGGTACTTGGTTTGTCTTTTTTGGAGGCACAAGTATTATTTATATATTTTTAAAAAAAAATATTTTATTTTTTTATTGCTGGAACGGTAAAATAAAAAAAAAATGGCGTGGGGTCCCCCCTCCAAAGCATAACCAGCCTCGGGCTCTTCAAGCTGGTCCTGGTTCTAAAAATGCGGGGGGAAATTGGGCAGGGATCCCCCGTATTTTTAAAACCAGCACCGGGCTCTGCGCCTGGTGCTGGTTCCAAAAATACGGGGGACAAAACGAGCAGGGGTCCCCCATATTTTTCACACCAGCATCGGGCTCCACTAGCTGGACAGATAATGCCACAGCCGGGGGTCACTTTTATACAGTGCCCTGCGGCCGTGGCATTAAATATCCAACTAGTCACCCCTGGCCGGGGTACCCTGGGGGAGTGGGGACCCCTTCAATCAAGGGATCCCCCCCCAGCCACCCAAGGGCCAGGGGTGAAGCCCAAGGCTGTCCCCCCCATCCAATGGCTGCGGATGGGAGGCTGATAGCCTTGAGTAAAATGACAAGAATATTGTTTTTTCCAGTAGTACTACAAGTCCCAGCAAGCCTCCCCCGCAAGCTGGTACTTGGAGAACCACAAGTACCAGCATGCGGGAGAAAACCGAGCCCGCTGGTACCTGTATTTCTACTGGAAAAAAAATACCCAAATAAAAACAGTACACAGACACCGTGACAAGTAAAACTTTATTACACACTACCGACACACACATACTTACCTATGTTGACACGCCGACTGCCACAGTCTCCGACGATCCGGGGGATCCGCTGTCAATTTTTCTCCCGGATTTTTAGAACCAGGACCAGCTCGAAGAGCCCGAGGCTGGTTATGCTTTGGAGGGGGGACACCACACCATTTTTTGGGGGGGTTTTTCCAGTTTTTTCCCGTTTTTTTTAAATCGCGGCAAAATACGGCAAATCGGCCGTTTTTCGCCCGCGGGACTGTCGAATCCGTTTTTCATTGAATATGGTGAATTCCGGCAGCCACCTGCCGGAATTTACCTGTCGAATTGTGTCGAATTTAAAAACGGCGATAATTTGCCGCGATTCGCCGTGAATTGCATATACCCCATACTGTTCATAAAAATAGTCCAGATTATTTACCATTTAATGAGGCATATGCAACATTAATTTTAAACTCAGGCAAGGAACCCCAAATGGAGTCAACTTATTATACAATCACTCTATTAAGCTTAGACTGTAAATTTATTGCCAGAATTACTGCTAATAGATTGCAGTCAATTTCCTCTGACTTATTGACAGACCATCAGCTGGGATTTATAACAGGCCGTCACTCGGTCAAAGGGCTAAGTACAGCCATTGCAGTAATAGTACAGTTACAACAAGATACAGTACTTCTAAGCCAGGAATATTATTAAGCTTAGATGCCAATAAGGCATTTGACACTATATCGTGGCCATTTTTATACAAAGTGTTACATAATAGGGACTCTGGCGGAAAATTTATAAAATTTCTCAATACAAACCCTTACACATCCCTTCTTATTAAGGGTTCACTATGGGTGGCCAGCGGTCGGGCTCTCGGCGACCAGCATACCGGCGCCGGGAGCCCGACCGCTGGCTTACCGACAGTGTGGCGAGCACAAATGAGCCCCTTGCAGGCTTGCTGCGCTCGCCACGCTACGGGCACGGTGGCGCGCTACGCGCGCCACACTATTTTATTCTCCCTCTAGGGGGGTCGAGGGAAAATAAGTGTCGGTATGCTGGCTGTCGAGCTCCCGGCGCCGGTATACTGAGCGCCGGGAGCCCGACCGCCGGCATACAGAAGACCACCCCTTATTAATGGCACTAGGAGCGAAAAGGTTAAAATGGAATAGAGGAACAAGGCAGGGTTGTCTACTCTCTTCACTGTTGTTCAATTTGGCCTTGGATCCTTTGCTTCGTTATCCACAAAATTGCCCAACTTTGAGAGGTATTATGGCCTATCTCTAGAGAGATCAAATCTGCTTTTGTATACAGTGAACCCAAAGTCATCCTTAAAGCCATTAATGCAAAAACTGATGGAATTTGGTAAGGCGTTGGGATTTACAATTAATTTAGACAAATCAGTGGCTATGTATCTTAAATTGGAGTAAACCAGCATGGGCAGGAGAGCTACCCATAAGATGGGCCCCAAAATATATAACTTATTTGGAGGTTAAACTCCTAAAAGACTTGAGTACATTGTATGGTATCAACGTGAAGTTAGCCATAAAGAGATGTGAAACTGAATTGAGAGGTTGGAAAAACCTTCTGATCTCTCACACAGGACTAATTAATATAATAAAAATTGTACATTTTCTGAGATTACTACACCCTATACAGATACTCCAGGTGATTTGACTAGAAATTATGTCAATGAGATTAACAGTCTTTAATCAATTTAAATGGGAGTGGAAAAAAGTAAGAATTAGTATAATTAAATTATAGCAACCTACTTCTAAGGGGGGATTAACTCTTCCAAATATAGAGTGGTATAATGTCTCTGTACATCCACGTTACATTAATGATTGGATGTCCAATATAGACAACTATGACAACACCTCCTGCTACTAGAAGAGCGTGAATGAGACATTGAATGAAAATTCATCCCAATATGTCAGTACATTTGACCTTCTTGGATAAGTGTAATTTCCAGGAGGGTACGATATCCCTTCCCTTTACTAGAATTAAAAAATAGGCCTGCCAAGGGTAGGACAACTTATTGATATATGGAATAAGAAACCTAAAACTTATACTTAAACTAGTGAAGAATTTGCAGGTATAGTTGCTCCGAACTTAGCATTTATGCAAGCCCAACACTATGTAAGTAGGGTTATTCGATCGTTTGAAGAAAATGATTGGAACAATGGCTAGACAATCTGTTACTGCAAAACACTCCTAAGCAAAAAGCGATATAATTCTATTATTCTCTCCTAAGAAACCTAGGTGATACCAGTGAAACAAAGACAGGGATTGGTAGATGGAAAGAGAGATTTCCGAACATGACGGTAAATACACTGTATAGTGAATTACAGAAAATCTCTAAAATACTTCCAATACCGATTTATATGGAAATGCTTTTTAAAACAGGGCATATTTATACCCAGTAAGACAAAGAGAGATAGACTTATCAACCTCTTGTAATTGTCCAAAATGCTGGAAGAAGGGGGTTGATCTTACTTACTGTATATGGGACTGCTCTGTGATAAGGTGATTTTGGAGAAGAATAGAAGGGTTTATAAATCTATATGTGGTAAAAGACTTCCAGATAAATGCTGATTGGGCTATTTTTAGTATAATATATCAGAAATGAAGGGTCTCAGTAGATCTCCGTAAATTATTATTGATAATTTCCGCAGCAAGGAAAACAATTTTGCAGATGTGTACACAATCACAGAGCCCCTCTATGAGTATGTTTTTAGATAAACTTTATTATATATTTCTAATAGACTGGGTAGAGGCATCAACTCAGAAAGAAAAAAATATGTGAAATTCTTTAAAACATGGGGTAGTTATTTACAAACTTTATCTATACAAATTCAAACACATCTTAAAGAATGCTTCACCATAATTAAATTGAATGAAATGGAGCATGACATTATTATATGAAGAGAATAAGAATTTGGGAAAGGATACCCCATGTCTACTATTTTGTTGTATTTGTCTTTTCTGTGTCTGTCACTGACCTGGGTTGGGAGTGTTGAGAACTCGGGGGTTCTTCCGATGATCGGGAAGAGGAACCACAGCTGGGCCGGAGCAGGGATGGCCGGATGTAGGTTTTCCTCATGCAGAACTTAGCCGTTGTAACCGATGTATAATGCTAAAGAATTAGTTGTGGCCAAGGCTTGGGGCGATGCTTAAGCACACATAAGAATGAAGAACTTGTGAGCGATGTTGAAGAAATGAATGAGGATTTGAGAACGATGTTGAAGCACACAGAAGAATGAAGAACTTGTGAGTGATGCTGATTAAATGAATGAAGATTTGAGAACGATGTTGAAGCACACACAGAAGAATGAAGAACTTGTGAGCGATGTTGAAGAAATAAATGAGGATTTGAGATTCAGTGTAACTCTGGAAGTATGGGAGGCGTTCCTCTTAGGGATACCCTGTAATACTGAAAGACAGGAGATGTCCCTCTGAAAGATACACTATAACGCTGGTAGCACAGGGAATGTCCCACTGAGTGATACACTGTAACGCTGGTAGCACAGGGAATGTTCCACTGAGTGATATACTGTAACGCTGGTAGCACAGGGAATGTTCCACTGAGTGATACACTGTAACGCTGGTAGCACAGGGAATGTTCCACTGAGTGATACACTGTAACGCTGGTAGCACAGGGAATATCCCAGTGAAAGATACTCTGCAACGCTGGTAGCACAGGGAATGTTCCACTAAGTGATACACTGTAACGCTGGTAGCACAGGGAATGTCCCACTGAAAGATACTCTGCAACGCTGGTAGCACAGGGAATGTCCCACTGAAAGATACTCTGCAACGCTGGAACACAGGAGACCTTCAGCTTGGGAACACGCTGAACGCTGCTAGCACTGGTGATCATTGGAAAGACGATACTCAGGCACCGGGGCTCTGTACGGCATCTACCTTTGGACTTCCCGCCCTCTCCCGATTGACGGAAGGGGCCGATGACGTCACCCGCTCACCACGCTCTTGTGGACGCCGGGCGCAATGGTGGTGCCCACACCCCGGGAACCCGCCGGAGGCAGCGCCAGCAAGACGCGACGACCTGGAGCCCACCGGGGGCGACGACCGCCGGGAGACCTAGCGCACCCGGAGCGGTAAGCGCGGCAGCCGCAGCGCCGCAAGTGTAACAGTGTCTCACTGTGTCCTGTAATATATGGTATTGTATTAAAAGATTGGAGTACATTGTGTGAAATATCAATTGACGAATATATATAACCAAATGAACAATGAAAGATTGAATAATTGAATAATAACAATGTGCTATTTTAATCTTCTCTATTGTTGTGTTTAAATGTGTAAATGTAAAACTTGAATAATAAAGATAAGATTAAAAAAACACACACTTTGTGAATCTATATATTAATAGCATAGGGACGATTTTTCTGAATAACTTATTTCTATAAAGCCATTGTCTGAGTGTCATATACCAAGTTAAGGTTTTGGTCTGTAGATTTGCCTAAATAAATTGTTGTCATAGCCAGATTAAGGGAGGGGCAGGGGGGGATATTGTACCCTGGGCCCCCCTCTGTCAAGGGACCCACCGACTGGAGCACACTGGCATCACTAACTCTCCCTCTTGTGCAGAAGCTGAATCAGGCAGCCAGTAGTGAGTAGAACCGTATGCAGTGCAGGAAGAGACACAGGATTATCAGGTTTCATGAGCTATTGATGGAGCTTCCTCACCAGAGAAGATATATGATGGGGGAGACAGCTGTAAGGGACCCATGGATCCCAGCTTTTACTCCTCCCCACGTTGGTGTCTGGGTTCTTCTGTGTAACCTGTTATCTAATAAGAGCATTCAGGTCTACAAAGAAAAACACACGGAAAGTCCAGCTGAGTCATGTCCTAGTGTGTAAGTAGTACAGAGGCTGCTGCTATTCTTACACGTACAAGATAAATGATAGAATAGGCAGTACATATCGGCCAGGCACCCAGTATGTATTATGTAACACAACCCAGCTTATATGATATACTGTATACCGCATCACTTTTAATTTTGAAATGAGAAGGTAGAATTGGTCAACTACAATAATAAATAATTATTATTTGCTAGTAGACAGGTGTTCAATATCAACAGCTAGTCACCCTTCCCAGTTCCCAGACACCACTAAGTAAGTGTAGTATTTATGTAATATACTAGTCCTCCTATTCCTTATAGTAAACTAAAGGTCCCTTGCTGATGTACTAATAAAGTGCTGCTACGAACATTTTTTTTTTTACAAACTTTTAAAACTTCTTGCCGCATCCGACACCCTCTCCCTCCGCTCTCCAGAGGGAAATGGGGCACCTGCAATCACAAAGGAGGGACTTATATATAGTCTTACCGTACTATCCCTTCACACTGGGACACTCATGAAATACACAGGTTATGTTGCTGGCTTAATTCAAATCAGTATTTCACCTGGTTTCAATCAGCCATAGAACCTGGGTAATTAATGAGTGTCCTTTTTAGGCATAGTATGGTAAGCCTTCTAATATGGAATCCAAAACACATGCGATCTGATTCCGGGAAAATTATGTTTTGCCTTGTTCTGGAAGTGTGGTGAGAAGACCTGAGCCAACACTCAGATCCCCTAAATTCGAGGATGTCTGGTTTTCAGAAAAAAATGAACCATACATCTCTATTTAAAATGTATTTATATTTTTCATATCAAGTTTTTAAGATACAATTAATAAAACTCACTCTGGAGTTGTACCCCCAAATATGTTAGGGACTTGCCCGATTGTTGAGGTCACCTGGACGCTGGTGGGCAAGCCATTATTTACGGCCATAACTATGAGAAGAAACTCACTCAAAATGCTACATTTTATTGCAATGATTATTATTAATCAATTGGCAGTGTGTGAATTGTGCACCTGCAAGCTTGTCTTTATATACAATTCATAAAACTCAGCTGGTCTGTAGATCAAATGTTATTGATTGATGTTTATTTTTGTTTTTTAATTCAGAGCCATGTACTATAACAAAAAAGGAAATGGATGAAAATAATTTATATCTGAGGTGGAAATCTGACCCCAAGATATACAGTGCAAATGGTCAGATGACAGAATTTTCCTGCAAAACTGGACATGAGCCTCTCTCTGGCATTGCTATGAGACAAGCGTGTAATCAAGGAGTGGTGCAATATCCTAAATGCCTCAAGAGTGGTAAGTACCAATGAGCCAAACAAAGAGTTTAAATGCAAAAGGAATAAACATGCTCCTCTGTCACTGAAAGGAATCAGTTACCTGACAACCTTTCAGTATTTCTGTGTTTTCCATCACCAGTCCTCATGAACCCATAATAGAGCATATTTTACAGATCTGCTAGTTGGTGCACAGGTGTATTCACCTGGCTGACACATTTAAAAAAACAACAACTCACAGGTGGAGCTAATTATCAGTATTTTAATTGTGATACTGACAATTTCCCGGGTCTCCGCTCTGTGACCCTGGTCGGGAGGATGTGAAAGTGAAGGAAGACAAAATACAGTATATGATGTTATGTGTGGACTGTGCAGAGGGGATGTGATTAGATAGGGAGGCGTTGAAGGTTATTTGGGTTCAAGGAGAATGATACCACTTTCACATAACAAATGCTGGGTCGCACCCGGGAATTGGAAACAGGGACTTCCCGAGTGCAACTTTGCATTGGACCCTTACACTGGCTTCCCTGACCCGGCAATATGCCGGGTCGGGTTGCCATCGGGAGCGGGGACCGCAGTGTCATCGTGGGCATGTGCAGAGGTAGCACTAGGAGAGGAGATCATCTCCGCTACGCCTCTCTCTATGCAGTGAATGGGTATCGGGTCGCATTGTCCCGGGTAACCCGTTCACACTGCACCTGATCCGGTAATAACCTGGAAATTACCCTTTTTTATTCCCGGGTTGAATTACTGGGTCAGGCGCCCCGGGATTTCTGGAGTGACCATTTCATACCGCACAGCAATCTGTGTCAACCTGGCAATATACCGGGTCGATACGGAATTATTTCTGCGGAGTGAAAGGGGTATTAGAAGTGAGTAAAGGCTTTTAAATTTAGCAGCGGCCAGATCATTCACTGCTGTCTCTGTGGAGTTTTGGTCATGAAAGCCTGACTGAAGTGGGTCCATTAAGTTGTGTGAGTAATGAAAGTGTGTGAGGTAGTGTAGGCAAGTCTCTCAAGTAGCTTGGAGGGGCACGGGAGCTGGGAAATGGGATGGTAATTTGAGAAAGTTACGGTCAGAACTTTATTTTTTCAGAATGGGAGTAATCAGTGCGTGTTTGAACAGGGATGTAAAGATACCAGTAGATAGAGAAAGATTACAGGTTTTAGTTAAGGTTAGGATGAGCACAGGAGACAGAGCTTCAGTTATTTCTGATGGTATAGGATCAAGAGGAAAGATAGCAGAGTAGGCAGATAAGAAAAGTGTAGATACTTCATCTTCAGTTGTGGGATCAAATGAAGAGAAGGTGTCGGGGGTTCAGCGAAGGAATTGAGCAGGTCACTGGCTGTGGAAGAGCATACCATTTCATTTCAGATCTTATCACTCTTGTCCTTGAAATAGGAAGTGAGTTCTTATGCACTGGTAGTAGGTGGTGGGATTACTGAGGGAGGGATAAGAAGTGAGATCACTCAGGACCCGTTCTGCGCCTGTACAGACTTCTGATAATCAGGACTCTGCATGGGCACTTGGATCAGCGTGTACTGCTAAATCAGGGCCGAAGTCCTTAGTCATGTTATACATCTCTGAAGCATTTCACACACAAGAAAAATATAATGTGTTACTGTTTAGAAGTCATTAACTTATTTTACATAGTTTTCATGTACTGTAAATTCCTGCATTAAATGATCCTGCTTAACTACACAAAATATTTAATTTTGCAGGTTTTTGTGAATTGGAACAAGCAACAATGAAAATAAATAATATCAATTCCGAAAGCCCTGTAGTTGAACAAGGAGTCCGTATTGAATTTAAATGTAATGTAGGAATGGTGCCAGCAACAGACCTACAAGCCACATGTGTCAAGGGAAAAATAACATATCCAAGATGTAAAGCTCCAGGTAAGTGACAGTATGGAAAACGGCAGGCAGATGATATATTGTATCTACAGTGGCGAAACTAGCGAGCGGTGGGCCCAGGTGCAACAAAATACTTTGCCCCCTGTCCCATCCAAATCCACCCCCTCACCCCTGGAGAGGATCTGGTGAGGGGGACCTGCTCAGGGCAGGGAAATGGATACCTAGAACAGTGCCATAACGAGACATTTTAGCACTGTGTGCAAGAAATGGCATCTATGCGCCCCATCTATGTAAAACAGAGATGGTGCACATGCAAAAAAAATTATATTAAAAAATAAAGGGGCGTGGCTTCATGGAGAAGGGGTGTGGCCACAAAATAATACCAATTCATATAACGGTGCACAGTAGTCTCCATTATTCACATTACGCTGGCCGCCGCCGCTGTGATGAGGGAAGCGCATCCCAGCATTCAGAGCGGTGGCCAGCCTATGTGGAAGGAGAGGGACAGTTGCAGCAACGCCTCCGCCAATTACATTGCGCCGCTGCGGCTCCCGAGTCTCCCTCCCTCCTCCTTCTTACCCCCCGTGGCCGCTGCGTCCCTGTGCTCTACTCCTCAGCGGCGGTGGCCCGCAGCACACAGCGGCATGTAATGAATCAGTTTGACTCATTACATGCCGCGCTGGCTTTGGGCCCCTTGACAGTGGCAGGCCCCAGTGCAAGGCACCGCTTGCCCTGGTGGTAGTTCCGCCACTATGTATCGACATAATTAGGAGAAGACAAGGGGATTTTGTAATTACGATACATTCTCATAAGTGATCTTGTTCTATCGTAAAACTCCAGAGGATATTATCCTCCTGATAATCACTTATTTTATTTTTAAAACTTTCCTAAAAATTCCAATGCAACTCTGAACCTG
The DNA here is from genome assembly GCF_028390025.1 of Pseudophryne corroboree. Classification (NCBI taxonomy): domain Eukaryota; kingdom Metazoa; phylum Chordata; class Amphibia; order Anura; family Myobatrachidae; genus Pseudophryne; species Pseudophryne corroboree. The sequence goes on along the minus strand of NC_086452.1, from coordinate 234,614,755 downwards.
TTGATGCATTATTTGATTAGATGCTATGTACATAAGTAGTAATAATAATAATAATAATAATAATAATACTTGTCAGCTCTTTACGTTCCTGAAAGATTACCTACAAGGATGCTAAGGGCCTAATTCAGACCTGATTGCAGCAGCAAAATGTTTCTATAATGGGCATAACCACGTGCACTGCAGGGGGGCAGATATAACATGTGCAGAGATTTGGTTGGGGTGTGTTCAAATCGAAATCTAAATTGCAGTGTAAAAATAAAGCAGCCAGTATTTACTCTGCACAGAAACAAAATAACCCACCCACATCTAACTCTCGCTGCACGTTACTGTATATCTGCCTCCCCTCTTGCAATGCATCTGGTTTTGCCCATTAGAGAATAATTTTGCTGCTGCGATCAGGTCTGATTTAGGCCCAAAGTCCTTGATCATGGATGCAAAACATGAATATAAAATTTGTCATGACTGGCTGGTTGAATCTCCAGATACGCCAATCTGAAACTTGCCGTCAGTGATTTATGGTTACATCAGTGCGTGCGGTTACTCAGACACGGTTACTTCTACCAGCAAGAAGACATTCAGTGTTAGGACACAGGGTAGTCCTTAGCTTCTTCCTGCATACACAATTATTAATATTTCAACTAAACAAGTAGCATGAGCACACAATTTTAATATGAATCAGAGAATGTGCTAGATTGAGTTGTGTGTGATCTGAAAAAAGTTTTCAAAGCATAATTAATAAAACATTTTATAAGAATGACATGCAGGTTATGATTTTCATTAGTTTAAAAAAAAAGGGAGAGAAAGGAATAATCAAAAATCAAGGTTATTTACTATACGTATGAGACCTAGTTTTTGGGCTCTCAAGACCCACTTCTCCATCAAACCCAGCTGTCTCTCCTCCTAACCCTGTGTCACCATTGTCTGTCTGCCTCTCTCCTTTATAATGTAAACTCTCACGAGCAGGGCCCTTTGCCCTCATGTGCATTTCCTTCTCTTACTTAGACAATCTTCGGCACCTTGCATCGGCACCTAGCTCTTGGTTTCGGCAACCCTGATTCTTATTACAGTGACATGTCTGCTAATAGTTTATATACCATGTACTTGCCCTACATTGGGCCTAATTCAGACCTGATCGGTGCTATGTGTTTTCGCCCAGCAACCGATCAGGTCTGAACTGCGCATGCGCCGCAGTGCGCCAGCGCATGCCAGACAGCCAACGGCTGTCTCAACCCTGCGATCGCCTCTGCTGATTGAAAGGCAGAGGTGGTCGCTGGGTGGGAGGGGGCAGGCAGGCTGTGTTTGGTCACCATTTAGGAGGCACAGTCCGGGCAAAGCAGGCGTGCCCGGACCGTGCGGGGGTTGGGCCGGGCTGGCTGCGTGACATCACATGCAGCTGCTACGACCAGCACAGCGATGGGTAGCTCCCTGCCAGCGTGCAGGAGCTGCGCTGCCAGGGAGCTACTCTTCAAGTACAAAAGCATCGTCGCTGTGCAATGCTTTTGTACTTGTGTGGGGGAATCAGGCCTGGCATGCAGGGCAGACTAGCCCTGTGCTGGGCATCCACCCGCATGTCTGTGTATCTGATCGTAGATGTGCTAAATTCAGCATATCTACGATCACGTCTGAATTAGGCCCATTATCTTGTACTCTACATCACTGTTTTTCTCATTTTCATTTGTTTATTGACCTTGTTAGGTGCTGCAGAACCCTTGTGGTGCCATATAAATTACGGATAATAATAATAATAATTGCTGACATTATAATGCATTTTATTCACACTTTCTTTTGTTTTTGTTTTTTTCCAAAATCACTTACATTAGCAACTCAGTATAGAAAGAGTTATGTGTAATTATATTTGGTGGTGGGGAAGTTAGGTTTACTCTAGAGATGTGCTCCGGACACTTTTCGGGTTTTGTCTTTTGGTTTTCGATCTGGATCTCCTTTCATGTTTTGGATCTGGATTGGTTTTGCCAAAGCCACCCTTTTGGGTTTTGGTTTTAGATTTGGATCTGGATTTTTTTTGAAAAAAATAATCAAAACAGCTAAAATAACAGAATGTGGGGATATTTTTGTTCCTACAGTAATATTAACCTCAATAACATTCATTTCCACTCATTTCCAGTAAATTTTGACCACCTCACACCTCACGATATTGGCACTCATTCCAAGTTAATTGCTAGCTGCCGTTGTTCGCTGCGTAGCGATCGTTTAAAAAAATGGCAAAACTGCGCATGCGTATGCACGCGCGTCGTACGGATACAAAGAGCATCGTTGCTGTGCAATGCTTCTACCGACGATTCCATTCGCAGAGCCGATCGGAAGGAGATTGACAGTAAGAGTCCATTTATGGGTGTCAACTGACTGTTTTCTGGAAGTGGAAGGAAAAGCGCAGGCGTGTCCAAGCATTTGCAGGGCGGGTATCTGACGTCAATTATGGGACCTCCGTCGCTAGGATCATCGCACAGGATAAGTAACTACAGGGCTGGTCGTGTTTTGCACAAAATGTTTTTGTACCGCTCAGCTGCACATTCGATCGCACACTTGCAAAGCGAAAATACACTCCCCCGTGGGCGGCAACTCTGCGTTAGCATGGCTGCTAAAAGTAGCTAGCAAGCGATCAACTCGGAATGAGGGTTATTGTTTACCAACAGAGGCCAAAGCCTGGCTGGCTAAACTAAGCAACAGAACAGCGGCACAAACACACAGCAGTTATTTCTGTTTAAAAATGCTTTACAAATTAGTACTGTATTAGCAATAACCAATCAAACCAACTCACAAGTACCATCAATAGAAAACAATCCAACACAGAAATTTCCTGAGAATCGTGTGTACAATATCATTGCTCTAAAGTAGTTACCAAACAGCAAAGAAAAAAAAATGAAATCATGTGTAAAATAGCAACAGCAGACATTGATGACCCCTACACAAGTGCACATGCCCCCAGCACATGTATATTCTCAGTGCCCAGTCTGTACCTCCCTCCTGGGGGCCCTTGTTCACTGATGACTGGCACTCTATGCCCATGTAAGCCCCGATTAATCAGCCATTTTGTGGAGCAGCTCTCCAAATTTTCCCCAATCACAAAAACAGCATTCCGTACCTGCGTAGTACAGTGCCGAATACTTTGGGACACACAGTTAAATATTGACCAGGTTACAGAGCTGGTTGGATACAGTGCGGGTCAGACACAGTGCAGGTTACAGTGCAGGTTTGATACAAAGCAGGTTGGATACAATGCAGGTTACAGAGTGGGTCAGATACAGTGCAGCTGGATACAAAGCAGGTCGGATACAGTGTAGGTGGAACTCATTGCGATTTGCACTATATACAACCCGCACACAGGTCGAATACAGTGTGGGTTGGATACAGTGCAGCCAGGTCAGAGTGCGGGTTGGATATAGTGCGCGTTGGCTACAGCGTAAGGTCAGATACATTGTGGGATATAGTTCGGGTCAGATACAGTGCAGGTCAGAGTCTGGGTTGGATACAGTGTGTGTTGGATACAGTGTAAGCTACATCACAGATTGGATAAAGTGCATGTCGCAACAGTGAGGGTTGGTTACAGTGCAAGGTCAGATACAGTGCGCGTCGGATACAGTGCAGGTCAGATACAGTACGGGACGCATACACTGAGTTGTACAGCGTGTACAGATACAGCGTGGGCCAAATAAAGTGTAGGTTACAGTGCGGATCAAATACAGTGTGGGTTAGATACAGCGTAGGTCGGACTCGACACAGTGTGGGTTGGATAAAGTGTGGGTTGGATACAGCGCAGGTCAAATACAGTGTGGGCTGGATACAGTGATGGTCAAATACAATGCGGGATGGATGCAGTGCAGGTCAGATACAGTGCGAGATACAGTGTAGGTCAAATACAATGTGGGTCAGATACAGTGTGGGTAAGATACAGTATGGGATACAGTGCAGGTTAGATACACCAATAGTGCACTTAATGTGACAGAAGGTCCTCAGTGCAGGGTTGTCAGCAGTGTATTCAGTGTGGTACCAGCAGTGTCGGCAGTGCAGGGGTGCCAGCGGTGTCCTGAGTTTGGTGGTGCCGGCAGTGTGGGCAGTTCAGGGGTGCCAGCGGTGTCCTCAGTACAGGGGTGCCATCAGCGTTGGCAATGTAGGAGTGCTGGATGTGTTCTCAGTGCAGGAGTGCAGGCAGTGTTGGAGTGCCAGAAGTGTCCTCAGTACAGTGGTGTTGGCAGTGCGGGAGATGTCCTTAGTGCAGGAGTGCTGGCAGAGTCCTCAGTACAGGGATGCCAGCAGTGTCGCCAATGCAGGAGTGCTGTAGGTGTCCTCAGTGCAGGGATATCGGTAGCGTCAGCAGTGTAGGAGTGCCGGAAGTGTACTCAGTACAGGAGTGCCGGCAGTGCTGCAAGAGGTATCCTCAGTGCAGGAGTGCTGGCAGTGTCCCTAGTGCAGGGGTGCTGGCAGTGTCAGCAGTGAAGCAATACTGACAGCGTCCTCAGTGCAGGAGTGCTGGCAGAGTCCTCAGTGCAGGAGTGCTGGCAGAGTCCTCACTGCAGGGGTGCCGGCAGTTTCTGCAAAAGCGGGAGTGCGGGAGGTGTCCTCAGTACAGGAGTTCTGGCAGTGCGGGAGGTGTCCTCAGTTTTGGGTGTTGGCAGTGTGGGGCCCCCTGGACTCAGGGGCACATGTGCATTGCACACACTGCACCCATTATATGCCGTGGTTCTAAGGTCACTCCTGCATCTGACAACATTGGCATTTGGGTATGATCTGTGCCTGTCCACCTCTAACAGAAGTTATAAACTAGGGCATCCAATATCCATAGCTACAAATTGTCCTGTTCCACTAATCTGATAATAATAACTCTTGTTTTGACTGCCAGGATTGTTGAGTGGTGCAGAAATGTTGAGAAATTTTTAGGAGAAGGGTGACTGGGTATGACCATATTATATATTTCATAAATGCTATACATTAGGTACATATAGGATTGTGTGTTAGTGTGGCGTTTGACTCAATGATGGTGTCTCGAACAATCAAATTAATATTCACAATCTCTTTCCAAGCCGATTATGCACCTGAGAGTTTCTCTGCCTATGAAGTCTGCAGATTCCTGATTGCAGCAGTGTTTGCAGTCTAGCTGATAGTGCTGGATCTGAACTGCAGAGATCATGTGGAATTATTACTATTCTCTCTGCAGTATGCTTCATGCCAGAGTTCCATCCAGAAATAGTGATGGGCACAGCACAGCCATGACAGTCTAGATAAGGTGATTGGCCAAACACCAACCAGTAGCTAGTCTGCTATCACATGACACTTCCATCCAATCCCTGGACAGCCAGGGGTGTAAAAGGAGTTTTTTGGACACTCACAACTCGCAGTGCAGTGTTTGTTGTCTTCAGCCTAGCGGTGTGTCAGATATCTGCTGCGGGTATCCTATAGCATTGCTACTCATACACAATTCCGGAGATTCCCTACAGATACTCTACAGCTTTGCCGCTAATATGCAGTTACAGTACATCCTCAGTATACCTGGTTCACTATTCTGGTTCAATCCCGGTTCCAGAATTCTGGTTCAATCCCGGTTCCTGAATTCTGGTTCAATCCCGGTTCCGCTTTAGACACATGCCACAACATAGTGCTACCCATTATCCACAAGATACACTGCAGTGGTACCCATTATACAAATAACACATCGTAGTGGTTCAAATTTGCCTGAAGTCTTCAACTGCAATACAAGATCATGGGCCTAATTCAGACCTGGTTGCACGCAGGCTGTTTTTTGCACTGTTGCAACCAGGTAATCGCCTCCTACAGGGGGAGGGAGTAATCGCTGTGCATGGGGTGCGAATTGCTGTGCAGAGAGTTGCACAAACAAAAGTTTGTGCAGCTTCTGCACAGCCCAGGACTTACTCAGCCGCTGCGACGATCCGGGCTGTTGCTGACATCAGAAATCCACCTCCCGAACGGCTGGGCACACCTGCGTTTTCTCGGACACTCCCTGGAAACAATGAGTTGCCGCCCACGAATGCCTTCTTCCTGTCAATCTTCTTGCGATTGCTGCTGAGATCACTTTTTTCGCAGAACCTGTCGCTGTCCGGCAACCTCCGTCGCTGGACCTGTGACGCGCCTGCGCATTGCGGACTGCACGCATGCGCTGTTCATACCCGATCGCACGGCTGCAAAAAAAGGCAGCGTGATATCAGGTCTGAATGACCCCCCAAGTCTTGAACTGCAACACAGACTCAAGTCTAAAACATCCTCTCAAGTTCAAGTCTCTGACTCCAACTACATAACTACATTACTACATTACGGTTCCAATTATCCTTTCTAGCATCGCAGTTCAAGACTCTGATTTCTGTTTACTGGATCCAGTCCGGTTCCAGGATACAAAAATTTTGGGATTTATCACTTGGTATCAAGTTCCAGACTACCAAATCCAGTCTGGTTCTAGAGTATTCACATTCTATGAAATATTACTTAGCTTCCATGGTGCCTTGTAATAATCCAATTACTTCAGTTCCAGTGTTTAAGGCACTCAAGACTGTCCCGTTTGTGTACACCATTCACAGTTCCAATTTCTCCTTATTCCTTTGACCTCCACATTTATCTGTCCTACGATAAAAGTCCTACAATATATCTTCCAGTTTTTGTCCGATCCTCTCAGACTTCATTCCAGCTACAACTGCTTGTTGGGTTCCATGGACAAACACATATGTGACAGTAAGCACTGGCCCAATAGATCCGGCAGGCAGTGCAGGAATAAATACAGACTTTCTGCAATCCATAGCATCTCATCTGCTGGAGGCAGTCCAGCAGCAATTGGTTCAAGGTCTACGTGAACTTTCTATTCTCCAGAACAACCTTACTACCTCAGGGGTTTGGAGTGTCTCCCATCTTTAGAGTGCTTTGCTGAACACTATGACATTCACTCCTCCTATATCAGTACCCCATATCGGAACATTTAGCAAGTGGAACTCTGGCTTCTCAGTCTACATTCACTGTCTCTAAGCATGCTATTTCTCATCTATAGCATTCTCCTGCTGAGACATTTTTTTTTATTAAAGTGCTAAACTCACATTTCCTGAATGGTAGAATTCCTCTTTCAGAGGTCTTCCCAGTGTTAAACCAGTTGACTCTGATCAACTAAGTATTCTACACCAAAAGTTAGTATACTACAGAACCTGTTGACCTGCATAATTCCATTATTATCTAATAGTACTTCTGGCATGATTAAGCCTGCTCCTACAAATCCTGTGACAGTAGAAACTATTTGTCCAAGCTCCTTCAAAACCAAAGTCACAGTAAACGCATTAGAAAGGGGTCATCCACCATAGCTATACTTGGCCCAAGTTTTCCAAAGCCGAATATCAGCGACCGTCTGATTTTATTGCAGAGCTTTTGATCACTTTATTAAGGAGTGTAATCTTCACAAGGTCAAAAATGATTGCAAGTCTCAGAGTCAAAGGCTTCCTGCTTCCAACTCATCCAGTGTGTCCATTATAGTTTCTGTTCCTAGTATTATAGCTCAGAGTGTCAAAAAGACGAGCCAAACAGAGACTCAGATCTATGATTGGTGACCTTTGACCAAAAATCCCTTTCCCAAGCGGGGTAACCAAAAAGAGAACTTAAACCTCTCAAAATCAGAGAGCTGTCTGACTCGCCAGGCCCAGGTGGAGTTTCTGATCCCATAGCCTCAAGAGAAGCATCTAATATTGCTAGTCCCAGAGGAGGCATCCTATATTTTAGCTCCAAAAGGGACTTCTGCTTCTGTAACCCTGGAAGAGGTGTCCAGTTCTTCAAACCCAGCAAAGGAATCTGAATCTTCAGCACCTGAGCCATCAATCCCAGAGGAAGTGTCTGATCTGTCAACCTCCCAAGGGGTATTCAGTACCACAGAGGCAGACTTGGACTCTTGCCCTCCACATTCTGAGAGCATTACCATGTTAAAAGCCAGCAGGGCCCAGGTCCAAAAAGGGCATCTGAATTCTCAATTAAGTCTCCTTCAGATTCAACCAATTCAAGTATCTCTGGACTTAATACAATTCTATCCATTTGCCTGGATAAAGGATGACCGCACGTTCATCTCAGTAAAAGAATCCATCTTGTCACTCCAGAAGGGGTGTCTGATTCCGCAGTCCATGGAGAGTCATTTGACATTGCAGCCTCTGATGAGGAGTCTGATCTCCTGGACAGGTGTTCTTAGAAGAGTATGATTTTGGATTAAATTATTTAATTACAGTGCTACTGAAAGTCTGCTCCTGTCTCAGTTGGATTGACTATGTCCAATTTCAATCCAGATTTGATTCCCTCAGGTGTCCCCAAATCTATCCCAATTCCATCTGTGAATCCACATGATGGGCTCCCATCTGTCTGTTCCAGTAATGGACTTCAGCTTATCATTCCTGAAAGGGGTTTCAATTTAACTTACTCAGCAAAGTCACCAGTCCTTAGCTTCAGTAGATAATGCAAGTGCTGCATCTTCAGAGGAAGTTTCCAGTGTCTCAAGCCAGGTGGAGACTTCAGGCTTCCTGTTCCAAAAGGAGACTCCATGAGGTCTGTCAGTCCCAGTTGGGGATTCCAGCCAGCTAATTTCAGAGATGACCTACTCTCACCAGTCTGACATTCTTCAAGCTAATTCCATTTAAGCTTTTGAGTGTGTATGGCAAGCTTCAAGCTTGAACTCCTCTGATGTTTCATCATCTCTCTACTTTGATGGAGATTTAATGCAATACTCCACATTGGTTGATCAATACCTCACCCTGATGGAGTCAGACCCTTCATGTGGATTTACTCTTTCAAACATTACACAATATGTGTTTATGCCTTTTAGAGGAACAGCTTTGGAGTGGGCTAACCCTCTAATCAAATGATCTTGTGCTCCAGGATTTATGGACTTTAAGTAGCGCTGTAATTAAATAATTTAGTCCAAAACCATACTCTTCTAAGAACACCTGTCCCAAGAATGATCCCAGTTTTTGCTCTTCATGCAAACTACAACATTCTACTTCAAAAGAAAGACCATTCTATCCTTTCAAGCAATATTCAAGTGTTTCCTCCTATAGGCATCAGTCTGGTCATCAAACATCCGTTCCCAGGTTAACACAACGTTTCCAGCCAATGGACTTAAAATGTCAGTGCATTTCTCTGTCCTCTCCAAACTGTGAGTCTTCTAAATATTACAATTGTTGGATATTCTGCTTCATGCTACTTCAAGGATTATCTGTGTAACTAAACTCTCAAAAAAGAAGATTCCATAATTCCATTAGACTTGGACTCAGACTCTGCCTCTGATCCAGTTCATGATGTTACTCCCTTCCTGGAAGGTCCCATGTTCTTCGATAATGTTTTCTCTTTACAGGAAATTCCACTCTCTTTGGGTAAATCAGAAAGTTTTAGTAGAAAGAGGAGGCATCAACAAATTATTTTTCTCAAGTCACTTTTGTTGAATATTTCCATTACTAGTAGTTTCACTAGGCAAGGGACGTGTCCTGAGTCCACTCCTAAAAGGTTGATGGTGGTGGTGGTGGGGTACTGTCACAATCCTGACTATTACTCTCATATCCTACTAGTTTGCTTTGTGACTTACAGTACCTCTTCCATCTGCATACCTCCCAACATGACCCTCTCCAGGAGGGACAGAATGCTCTGCTCCTGGACTTTTCTCTTAATTTATGATTGCCATCACCTGTTTTGAACAAGTTAATGGATAATAAAGTTGTTTCAGCACAGGTGATGGCAATCATACATTAAGAGGGAAGTCCATGATCAGAGCATTCTGTCCCTCCTGGAGAGGGCCATTTTGGGAGGAATGCATCTGTCTTGCAGGCTTGGATATCCAGATTTGCCTGAGAGATCCGTTCAGCATACAAGCTGCAGCATGTGTCTGTGTTACTAATTGTTGAATTTCTTTCCAAGCTTATTATGCACCTGAGACTCTTATCTGTCTGTGAAGTCTGCAGATTCCTGATTACAGCAGTGTTTGCAGTCTATCTGGTAGTGTTGGATCTGAACTGCAGAGGTCATGTAGATGTATTGCTCATCTCTCTCCAGTATACTTCATGCCAAAATTCCCTCCAGAATCAATAACAGTCTAGATCAGGTGATCAGTCAAACACCTACTAGAAGGCACTCTACGATCATATAACACTCTCATCCAATCCCTGAACAGCCATGAGTAAAAATGGGGCTTCCTGGGCACTCTCAAACTTCAAGTGATTTGTTGTCATCTTCAGCATAGCTGTGTCTCTCCTGCAGGTATCCTATAACATTGTGACTAGTACGCACTTCTAGATATTCCCTACAGATTCCCTATAGATTTGTAGCAAATACACAGTTACATCCTCATCCTACCGGTTCACTGATCTGTTTCAGGAATTCCTGTTCAATCTCTGTTTCTGTTTTCCAATTCATTCTTGGTTCCACATTTCCAGTTCAATTACGGTTCCACTATGCTAGTTCAATCACAATTCCGCTATTCTGATTCAAGTTTTTATCTATAATACAAGATCAAGTCTTCAACTGCAACATAGATTCAAGTCTACAACTACTTCTCAAGTTCAAGTCTCCGACTCTCTTCCGGATCAAGTATACGACTCCATTCCAGTTCCAGTTATCCTTTCTAGCATTGCAGTACAAGACTCTGAGTCCCATTTATTGGATCCAGTCTGGTTCCAGAATACTCAATATCTGGGATTTATCTCTCGGCTATCAAGTTCCAGACTACCGAATCCAGTCCAGTTCTAGAGTATTCAAGTTCTGTGAAATGTTACTCAACTTCCCTTGTGCTTTGTAATATTCCAGTTACCTTAGTTCTGGCGTTGGAGGCACTTAGGACTGTCCTGTCAGTGTATACCATTTATAGGACCCTATTCAGTAAAAATTGCAGATTCTGCTTTTTAACAAAAGGGGTAGTTGGGGAAGGCCGCACAGGAACTAACTAACGATATATAATTACCTCAGAATTAAACTGACACTCATGGGATATTATTTCCCTTAATTTGTCAACTGTATACCTATGACCAAAGTTGTATTATTGGTAACAACAATTTGACGGTCAGTGGTGCTCCCAATGGTATGAAAACACGTATCACAAGAAAGGCTAAAGAGAAGACAAGATAACCCTGGTAGGGAGTACTCTTATCTGAGGTAACAAAAATTATTACTGAAACAATCTTAAAATTACAGATTTTATTTGATATGCCTTAAAATTTAAATCTACATAGCCCGTGTGAATTCACAAATAGATAAGTGATCATATGCGAGAATATGTTGAAAAATAGGTATAATCTTGTCTGAATGACCTCAGTCAGAATAATTATGTATATTTAAATCCGTCTACGCGGTAAATCCCTTAACACTGATGTGTGGCTAAATAAAGATATATTAAAAATTGAATGGTGTGACCGTCATCTTGTAAATTATATAGCCTATGTACAAGTTCTCAGGGCAATAAGTTTGAATCATAGGTCACTAATTAATTATTTTTGATTGAGTCACATATACAGCGGTATGAGGCCCAAATGCCAAAGGAAAGTGTCTGTGGAGCCTGTCACAACTGAGGGTTTTGGCTGACAGGAGAAAGCCTCAGTTGTAGGGACTGAGAGGAACTTAAACCGGGGAGGTTTAATCAGACCCCTGGACATGTAAGTGTTTAAATGAAACCCGAAGGTATGACCATGACAACCAGGTAAAAGTCAAAATAAAAGTTTATTAACAGACTCCGTGTAAACAGACAGCATTCAAGGTTAATAATGGCAATGATAAATAATAAATTCCTGGAGCACTCTGACCATGAAATGGTTTCACAGGACACTGGTAGGTTAAGAACAGCTGTTAAAGTCCTTAGATGGAATAACCTTACCAGGCCTGGCTGTAGTAGTGAAGATATCCGAGGAACATGCCAGTAGATAGAACAGATGAAGTTGGTAACTTGAATCAGCTGCTGTGTTTGCTGGATAGAACCAGCCAGGTGGTAAGACACGGAGTGGATGTGGAATGGGATCAGCCAGATGATAAAGTCACTGAATGAATGCTTGATGGGACCAGCCAGGTGATGAAACATGGAGTGAATATAGTGAGATGCTAGGGAGCGTGGAAATAGAGGAGTTGAAGGATGATTACCGGTGGTAGTGGATACTGCTGGAAGCAGATGCAATAGCTGGAAGCTGGAAACTGGATCAGCCATGGAGGACTGGATTCAAACATGGCGGCACTGTGACAGCGTCTTAGCGTGACAGGAGGGATATGCAGCATGTAGAGACAGATGGGATCCGGCCTTGGAACGCTGAGCCAGCCTCAGGAGACATCTGAAAGGCAAGTAATGACGTCCAGATACCCGGATCGTGACAGAGCTGTTTTTTAAGAATATAGTGGACACGGACATAACATCAGCCAGCCGTATAATAGTGCCACCTGTGTGAAAAAATGGTTAGTTTGTGTTAAATCACACGCATATACAAAATAGGGAGGTATGAGGCACCAGTACTTGGAGATAACTATCTAAATAAACAATTGCTCTATGTCAGACAGTCATGTGATGGTCACATAAAAGGAATCAGTTTACCTTTAATGTGAGTTACAGTCGCTGCTATGTAGAGGTGTGAGGTACATGTGCCACAATTATCAGCAGTTGTCAACCATTCCACATGCTGAGTTCATAGATACCACCTGTATGGAAGCAATTCAATTATGTTGGATCACACACATGTACTGTATATATATATATGAGATAATGAGGTATGAGGCACCAGTGCCTTAAGTCACACACAAATGTAAAAAAGAGGGGTATGAGGCACCAGTACTTGATGACAACTATCTAGATAAACAATTGCTCAATATCAAACAGTCCTATAGTGATCGCACCAAAGCAATTATGCCTCAATTATCAGCAGCTGTTGACCATTCCACATGCTAGGTTCATAAGTACCACCTGTATAGCAACAATTATATTGGATCACACACTATGATGCACCAGTACCTAATCCTCTCCTAAAAAACCCCACAGCATACTCAATATCCAATGGTCATATGATAGCCATAATTATATAGCACACACAGAGACACAATTTTTTTTAGTGTTAATTACATTCGTGCTTAACAGAGGCTACCAAACAGTTACAGAGTACTAAATTCATAAATTCCAAGTATTGCCTATGGTTAATTAGGGTAAGTTCTCACGGAAGAAAAGCAATCATTTTGATATCTGACACGTGCGAAACGTACGTCAAGTGCAGGAGTGTGAGTCACGTGGTGCGCACACGTGACTCACTGGTCCATCAGCGGCACAACGCTGTAAGGGCTAAAACACACTACCCGGCTTTTGCCGGCCGTGAAAAAGCCGGACGGCTTTTTCCCGTGCCGGCATTGTAGTTAACAGTGTGAGGGCTAGGGTCCCTTCACACTGCACGGCGCCCGGCTGCCGGGTTGCAGCCGGGTCTCACCACGGGCGGCCGCCGGGCCGTCTTTGCAGCCAGTGAACCGTGTGTGTGAAGGGGAGCTTTCACACCCAGCGTTTTTTTCTGAAGCCGTGTCTGATGCTGCACATGCGCACAGCATCACACACGGCTCAAAGCCGTCCTGTGTGCGAGACTCTGCCGGTTTCTCCCGGATGGTAAAAAGTTTGTCCGGCTTTTTGCCATCCGGGAGAAACCGGCCAGTGTGTTACAGCCCTAAGGGCTGAAACACACACTCCGGTTTTTCCCGGATGGCAAAAAGCCGGACAAACTTTGTCCGGCTTTTTGCCATCCGGGAGAAACCGGCAGTGTCTATCACACAGGACGGCTTTGAGCCGTGTGTGATGCTGTGCGCATGCGCAGCATCAGACACGGCTGCAGAAGAAACCGTTGTGTGTGAAAGCTCCCCTTCACACACATGGTTTACTGGCTCCAAGGACGGCCCGGCGGCCGCCCGGCCGCCGGACCCTCCAGTGGTGAGACCCGGCTGCAACCCGGCAGCCGGGCCGGGGCCGTGCAGTGTGAAGGGACCCTAGCCCTCACACTGTTAACTACAATGCCGGCACGGGAAAAAGCCGTCCGGCTTTTTCCCGGCCGGCAACAACCGTGTAGTGTGTTTTAGCCCTAACAGTGGGAGCAGGGAGAGCAGCTGATTACCACTGATCGGAGCGGTTCAAACAAACGGGACTTTGTGCGGCTGATGAGCAGTGAGGATTGCCCGTGACCAAGGACGCCCGCATATAGGACTCTAAGGTGGCATCCCTCTCTTCTCTCTACAATCAGCTCCACGAGTGGTAACTATACGTCCAATGTGGCTGTCAGTGAACCTATTAACGGCTCCATATATTCCTTTCCATAACGTAGAAAATAATTTGCTCTTGTCCCGTGCCATTGGGGTTAGTGTTAATGAGGACAAAAATCATCTATGATAAATTGATACTGTGTTATTCCCAGTGAGCCATTTCAAAACAGCATTCATTGACACTGTATCATTTATAATTGAAACAGGATCAACATCAATTACAATCTGCTATTATGTTGCTGGCAGTAGCTGGAAATGCATAGGGGGGAACAGCCGATTATGACACTCAGTGAGCTCTAACAGTGGTTTTATTTATTTTTCTTGCCTCATTTGCTGGGGTGCATGTAGGAAGAAAACTTGGTAAAGAGAGTTGGAGTGACACACATTATAACTTAAATTGTCAAATTACTGGCATTAGCCAATATTGTTCACTTCTCCCTTATCTCTCTCAAATTTAATCCTTCAGGAGTGTACCGCATTAGGGACTTATATGCAGGTTTAACCCTCTGCACTACCTGTCACAAGGCACCAGAGAGTACCTGCTATAGTCTTTCTGCTTGATACCTCCTCTTTCTTCCTTCTGGCTAAGTTGGGTGCACCTACCCTCTCTCATTCCTCGTCCTATACCGGTTGGCAAGATGGAAGAGCAGCAGAAGGGGGGGGGGGTCATACCTGTACCATAGCCACTCTATAAACCCTTCTATTGTTTTAAGAACAAATCACTACTCTATTGGTATGACAAGAAAAACAGCAGAAAGGGAGAGCGTATCTGACACTATATATATCAAAATGATTGCTTTTCTTCCGTGAGAACTTACCCTATTTAACCATTGGCAATACTTGGAATTTATGAATTCAGTACTCTGTAACTGTTTGGTAGCTGCTGAGAAATTAAAGTATATGTACCTCACACCTCTGTTAAGCACGATTGTAATTAACACTAAAAAAAAATTGTGTCTCTGTGTGTGCTATATAATTATGACTATTATATGACCATTGGATATTGAGTACGCTGTGGGTTTTTTTTAAGGAGAGGATTAGGTACTGGTGCATCATAGTGTGTGATCCAATATAATTGTTGCTATACAGGTGGTACTCATGAACCGAGCATGTGGAATGGTCAACAGCTGCTGATAATTGAGGCATAATTGCTTTGGTGCGATCACTATAGGACTGTTTGATATTGAGCAATTGTTTATCTAGATAGTTGTCATCAAGCACTGGTGCCTCATACCCCTCTTTTTTCACATAGGTGTTTGACTTAAGGCACTGGTGCCTCATACCTCCTTATCTCTCTCTATATATATATATATATATATATATGTTTGTGTGTGATCCAACATAATTGAATTGCTTCCATACAGGTGGTATCAATGAACTCAGCATGTGGAATGGTTGACAACTGCTGATAATTGTGGCACATGTACCTCACACCTCTACATAGCAGCGACTGTAACTCACATTAAAGGTAAACTGATTCCTTTTATGTGACCATCACATGACTGTCTGACATAGAGCAATTGTTTATTTAGATAGTTATCTCCAAGTACTGGTGCCTCATACCTCCCTATTTTGTATATGCGTGTGATTTAACACAAATTAACAATTTTTTCACACACGTGGCACTATTTACGGCTGGCTGATGTTATGTCCGTGTCCACTATATTCTTAAAAAACGGCTCCACAGACACTTTCCTTTGGCATTTGGGCCTCATACCGCTGTATATGTGACTCAATCAAAAATAATTAGTGACCTATGATTCAAACTTATTGCCCTGAGAACTTGTACATGGGTCATATAATTTACAAGATGACGGTCACACCATTCAATTTTTAATATATCTTTATTTAGCCACACATCAGTGTTAAGGAATTTACCGCGTAGACGGATTTAAATATACATAATTATTCTGACTGAGGTCATTCAGACAAGATTAAACCTATTTTTCAACATATTCTCGCATATGATCACTTATCTATTTGTGAATTCACACGGGCTAGGTAGACTTCAATTTTAAGGCATATTTAATAAAATCTGTAATTTTAAGATTGTTTCAGTAATAATTTTTTGTTACCTCAGATAAGAGTGCTCCCTACCAGGGTTATCTTGTCTTCTCTTTAGCCTTTCTTCAGATTCTGCTTTTTAGCATAATCTGCAATCCTTTCAATCACATGCTGGGGGCCGCCCATTGCAGGGCAAGGCCACCCAGCATGCTAACAGCCGCCCTCCCTCTGCGATTACACTGTAATTGTGATTGCACCGCAATTAGAGTGTGATTGCAGAAACTGTAGATTGCTCCTGCCTGGCTGTGACAGCAGGAGACTCGATGCCATTTTTCAATAGGAGCGACTGCATGTGACGACACGCAGCTGCCCCAAAAACACAGCAGACATGCCCCAATTTCCTCGATGCCACCCCAAAAATGCTTGGTTGCTGACCCACCACCCGCCCCACGAACGCCTCTGCCTGTAAATCAGACCCAGTCACATTAAGAATTAGAATGTAAGCTCTCACCTCTTCCCTCATGTTTTTATCCTTTTCTTACTTTAATAATCCTCAACTGCCCAAATCCCGCAGTTTTTTTGGCCACCTTGGAACTTATCTCTATGTCGTTTACTAGTGTAGTTATGCTTAGTTACCCTGTACTTGTTCTATATTGTCTTCAACTGTAAGTCAGTTTTCCGGTTTTGATTATGTGTAATTGGGCGCTGCGGAACCCTTGTGGCGCCATATAAATAAAGGATAATAATAATAATAATTAACTGCACATGCATGCGCAGGATGGGACAAGCACATGCACAGTGCCACCACCGGGGTTATTGCGGTCACATTGATTAGTGATGCGACCCAAATAACTCCCATTGTTCCAATTTCTCCCCGTTCCTCGGATCTCCATATTCATCTGTCCTACGAGAAAGTCCTACAATAGGGGTGTGGTTCGTTTTATCGACAGTGTCTAGGTCGACAATGTTTAGGTAGACCACTATAGGTCGACAGTCACTAGGTCGACATGGATGGAAGGTCGACAGGGTTTCTATGTCGACATGTGCTAGGTCGACAGGTCTAAAGGTCGACATAAGGATGTAAAAAATGTTGGTGTCGTTTTCTTCGTAAAGTGACCGGGATCCCAAATTAGTGCACCGCGTCCCCTCGCATGGTGCCTTCGCTCCGCTACCACTTTGCTCGGCACACTTTACCGTTCCAATCGTAGTCCACGTGGATCGTTAAGTATGAAAAAATCCCCCCCAAATTTTTTTTTTTAAACTCATGTCGACCTTTAGACCTGTCGACCTAGCACATGTCGACCTTCCATCCATGTCGACCTAGTGACTGTCGACCTATAGTGGTCGACCTAAACATTGTCGACCTAGACACTGTCGATCTTCAGACCGGATCCCCTACAATAGATCTTATCTGTCTGATCCTCTCAGACTTTATTCCAGCCACAACCCCCAGTGGGCTGCACCTTTACCTGCAGTGGTTCTCAAACTCAGTCCTTCAGACCCCACACAGTTCACGTTTTCTATGCAACCCGTCAGGTGCACTGTGTATCACAACTGTCACATTTAAAATCTATATGTGACCTGGAAAACATTAAATGTGAGAGATCCTGAGAACCAAGGAATATATTTGCTAAATCTTGGAGAGAGATAAAGTGAATAGAGATAAAGTCTCAGCCAATCAGCTCCTAACTGACATATAACAAGTTGTGTTTTAAAAATTACCCTAGCTGGATGTTTGGTACTTTATTTCTATCCACTTTTCCTCTCTCCAAGGCTTAGTAAATGGACCCCAAGTTTGAGAACCTGTGCTAAGATGGTATCGGGGTGCCGGTGGTCAGAATACAGACAGTGGCATCCTGACACGCAGGATCCCGTCACCTGTTAGGTAAGTACTATAACCCTAACCACCTACCCCCTAACCATCCCTTCCCGCAGCCTGACCTTAACCCCTTTATGCAGACTAACTAACCGTCCCCAGTGGTGCATAAGCCTAACTCTGACTCATCGCAGCCTAACCCTCCCTCCCACCCCTCCACCCCACAGCCTAACCCTCCACCCACGGCCTAAACCTGTTTCTCCCCCACAGCCTGAACCTAACCCTCTCGGCATCCTTACAATTAGGATGCTGGCAGTCAGGATTCCGGTGCCGGCATTGGGATCCATATCAGGATCATGGTGCTGGTCTTCTGACCAATGTTAGGATTCCGGCATTGGTATAACAACTGCCGGCATTCTGACCACTAATATGCTAACCAGTTCGCCCTGTGCAAGATGAAAGCAAAATCATGGCAGATAAACAATCACAGTCCCGGGTGATTGTGTCCCCCTCTTGATGGTAATGTATAATTATGGTACATTCCAGTACATGCTTGGAGTTTTGGTCCTACAGTAGCTTTCAGGCATGATGTGTTTTGGCAAATTGTACAGTACACAGATGGAGCCCTGCTCATCTATCCCTTTAATTAAATTAATTGAGCCAGTGCTGTCAGACTTAATCCCCTGCTGTAATGACTTAATCCCCTGCTGTATTGTTCTCTCTGTATTGTATTGCAGCTGAGAACAATAGATGAAAGGCTTATGCTAATCAACCTTACAGCTAGGTGCACCAGAGAAGGCTAGATGTGCGAGGCTCCATCTGTAGATGCTGTTCTACCAGCAAGCTCTCCTTAAATACTGGAAATGACATCAATAAAAAATATATTTGTTCTCAATATGTAAATAAAACTACATAAAATAAAACTAGTTATATAAATGGATGAAAGGCCTTTGATGCAAAGCTTTAAATTATGTGTCTATTAAGCCTCTGTATATTTCAACTACTGTATAACCATAATGTCTCAAGAGTGGAATATTTTACATTATTTAAATAATAACAAACTGTAACATTCTGTAACATTCTGTTTCAAAACATTTACTGGAATAGTAAGATACATTTCTTCCATTAGTCAATAGCATGACAGAAACATGTATATGTGTTTTGATTCAAGTAGACATGAAATAAAAAGAGGATATTTAGCAATAGGTAGTATCAAATCAGCTCTGAGGTCATTGAGGTTCTTGTTATTAAATATTAACAAGAAATAATATCTGGAATTGTGGGATATCATACTATTCTGCCCACTTTGATATTTACCATGTTAGACTGTAATAGCATGCCAACCTGGCACCTGATATCATCATACTGTGCAAATGCCCCAAATCTGCAGCTGAGGTGCCCATCACAGTCTGGATGGGAAACACAGACCTGTCTGGAGACATAATGTATGAGTAGAACTGATGTAAAAAATCAGTCCCTGCAGTGAGTGTCTGTCTCTCCTGTCTGTCACGCTTACTGCAGGGATGCCGCATTTATGCATGAGCCGGGCTCTGAATGCCAGAGAAGGAGCCATCAGGACGTCCAATCAATGGTCTCGCATTGATCTTTCAGATCAATGCAGAATCGCCCTGTCTTCACATACTGCACAGGATGATTGGGAAATAATATTGATCTCCTCTAATATTGATATTTTCTTTCATGTATTGTTAGGGGTTAGGTAAGGATTGCACATGTACCATTAAAAAAAGGAAAAAACAAATGAAAAGCTGGGGACCAGGTAAGCATCGCTGCTGCAGCATCAATTCTACTAATATATCATGTCTCCAGAATCAATGCAAAAATCATAATGTATTGGATATTAAAATTGATCTATTGATCTTTTAAAAAAAGATCAGAGTTTGATGTTCATTGCTAGGCAGCCACAGTCTCATATCACACTCACTTTTTCTCAAACCCAGAGCTAAATTAAAATTGAATTTGATTAAAACTAATGAAGAAAATCTCTTAATACATGAAAATTCACAAAAGTAAAGCTATGTACAGAATAGACAATTTCATTACATTTTTGCAGACAAACTGGTGATATGCCCCCATGTGATGTTATGGCAGATATTTTTGTATTAAAAGCATATAAAGAGTTATTTCTAAAATAGTTTTTCAAAGCCTTTTGTTAGTTCTGGCCATGGGATTCAAAGGGTAATAACATTAAATGCACAGCTCTACTGCTTTAAAATGCCACTGCTTAGTGAATCTACCACATGGGGAGAACTATAATAGCCGGTGTGATGTAGGTATCCATGTGATTCTGAGGCAAAAGCAACCTTATTGCTGCTTTATAAAAATGGGCAGGATTGCCAGAATTGTGCCAGTGCTTGAACCTCTTATACTATTTCATTTCCCATATAGGGGCAGATGTATTAAGCCTGGAGAAGGGATAAAGAAGTGATAAAGCAGTGATAAATGCAAGGTGATAATGCACCAGCCAGTCAGCTTCTAAAGGGGTGTACTCACGGAGAGATCCATGCTTAAAATCTAAGCAGTATGACTAGATTGCTTAGATTTTAAGCACAGATCACTCGTGTGTAGCCCCCTCAGCGATAGCGATGCGCGGCCCCACACATCGCTATCGCCGGTGCTAGATTGAGTCTGCATGCAGGCCATTCTAGCACGTCGCTCATATTAGCCGCTGGGTGAAATGAGCGACTCCCCATCCTCCCCCGCATTGTTCATCACATATCGCAGTGTGCTGAGCGGCGGGAGAGATGTGTGCTGAGCGGTTCTCTCAGCACACATCTCTCCCGTGTATAGGGCCCTTAACTGTCTTTTTTCAAATCCGTAATGATTGGCTAGTGCGTTATTATCTTGCACTTATCACTGCTTTATCACTTCTTTATCCCTTCTCCAGGTTAATATACATCTGCCCCATAATCTTTTCTGAGCCAATCAATACATCACTCTAACACACACAAATATATATATATATATATATATATATATATATATAGTACCAATGTAAGGCGGCACTCGGAGACTTTCGCAAAAGTAGAAACGTGTTTAATGTGAGTCAACGTTTCGGTAGCCGAACTCCCTTCTTCAGGATACAGCAAACAAGTGCAAACGTGAGGTACAAACAACAATTAAATAGCTTACCTTCCCCAGGACCGCCAGCCCCCGCCGCGGCCCTCGGCGTCCCGGTCCACGGCACCCGCACTTCCGGGATTGGTAAACCCCGCCCTCCGGAAGAGACGTAACTCCGTGTCCGGGCGTCGCGGCCGCTGCGGCTGTAAACACAGGGGAATGACACACGTTACCATGGGATAAGTAAACATTACCACGACGTGATAAGCTTAAGCTGAACAAACAGTAATATACATGTGAAGTAAGACCACTGTTGTGGAAAATAGTGTTGACAAAATAAAAACAACATATTAAAAACAATATAGGTACCCATGGGGTTAAGACACACACAGCCGTAGGCATGTGTGTGATTCTAAACAAAGTGAAAAGTGCATTGAATACGCAGTACTGTGGCATCAGAACATTACTTAATGAATTGACCCAAATGGGTGATCAGAAATGACTATAATTCACAACAACTTTACACTACGGTGTTATAGCCATAAGTATCATCTTATACATTATATCTTTTTATCTTTTAGGTGCAGATACCTAAACAACATACTAGGCAACCATACATAGTGTAGTAGATATTCAAACGGGATCTCCCTACCCCAATGTGCCCATCTACCACAAGTTGACTGATATAGTAAACATTCAGATGAGCGTTACACCCACGCTCATAGAAAACAGCTTAAGCATAAATTCTCATTTAAGCCACGCGGGTAGATGGTATCTAGTGTGTGGATCCACCTCGCTTACAGCTGCAATAATTTTTTTGCTCTATTGCCACCTCGCAATGTCTCGGGTACCTGGTCCACTATTTTATAACGTACAGATGCCAGACTATGTCGCTTTTGGGCGAAGTGGTGTGCATCTGGTTGCTCGCTGCTGCCCAACACCAGTGCCGCCATGATGGCGGACCTGTGTTGGGCCATCCTTTCCTTAAATAAACACTGCGTTTTGCCCACGTAGTATAAACTACACAGGCAAATAAGCACGTAAATCACGAATGCTGAGCTGCTTGTTAATGGTCTCCGGATCTCTATCTTCTTCCCTGTATGGGGATGGGAAATAGCATCGCCTGTCAGCATATAGCTGCAAGTAGTGCAGCCCAGACATTTATGACAGCCTGATTTACGTGTCAAAAAATGTGTCATTGGCTGCACAAACTTGAACCCTGTCACATCATTTTTGACTACAAGGTCTTTAATGTTTGCGCTACGGGTGTAGCATGGCATGATAGCGCTGTTTTTTAACACTTGAAGATTAGGGTCAGTAGTTATCATTGGCCACATTTGTTTCACCTTTTTACAGGTCCTACTACTAGATGTATTAAATTGGTTAACCCACGTGATCTTAGTTGTCTGGGCTGTGGGCTTTTTCTCTTCTAGTAATTCCTGTCTATTCCTAGATCTGGCCCTTGCTCGTGCCTGTTTCAGTAGCCCAAGGGGATAGCCCCTTTGGAGAAACTTATTGGTCATGGCTTCTAGTTGATCTTCCAGCTCATCAGGGTCACTGGTGATTCTACACACCCTGAGGAACTGGGAATACGGTAGTCCCTGTATTAAAGCCGGGGGGTGAAAACTATCGTGTCTGAGGAGAGTGTTGCGGTCAGTGGGCTTACTGTACACTGTTGTGTGCAACCTCCCTTCTTGCAGTATGATTTTAATGTCCAAGAAACAGATTTCTGACATGTGGGTGGAGAGGGTGAATTTAACCGGGCTGGTGGAGTTGTTATGAATTTCCACCACCTCAGTCAAGGCGCCCAGCTCCCCCGTCCAAAACAACAACAGGTCGTCAATATAGCGTAAATATAGTTTAATCTGTCCAGCTATATTTTCATCCTCAAAAAACACTTGGCGCTCCATCTCCCACATATAGGCATTGGCCAGCGATGGGGCCACCGCCGACCCCATCGCACAGCCGGTGTTCTGTTTAAAAAACTTGCCGTTAAAAAGAAAGTAATTATGGGTTAAAGTGTATTCCAGTAGACTGATGAACCAATCTACATCGGGGCCCTTGTATAATGGATTGTGGGTGATAAGGCGTTTAACAGCCAATAGTCCCACCCGGTGTGGTATACAAGTGTATAAACTTGTTACATCAAGCATGGCTAGGACCGTGTCTGCCTGTATAGGCCCCAGCTGTGCAAATTTTCTCAGCAGCGTACTGGAATCCTTTAGGTGAGTGAAAGTGGCCTGGATGCACGGCTGCAAGAAAAAAATCAAGATATATGGAGATAGATTCACAGAGAGATCCCGAGATCCCCTGGCCGAAATGATCGGCCGGCCCGGGGGATGTAGAGGATCCTTATGAATCTTGGGGATTGCATAGAAAACGGGGACCAGTGGGTGTGGACACACCAATTTGTTATATACTTCATTGGTGATCAGGCCCCCCATCCTGGCATCTGTGAGCATCTGATCTAACTCAGCCTTATATTTAACCGTTGGGTCACAGTCCAATAGACTATAGGTATCACCATCAGACAGTAACCGATCGCAATCAGCTATATAGTCACCAGTGTCCACTATAGGGCGGCATAATGCTAATTTCTGTAGGCGCTGGATTTCGGTCCTCAATAAATGCGCCATGGACCTCATGCTCCTGGTTATAGAGGAGTCCACCCGTGAGGTTAATCTGACAAGGGATAAATTACGTGCATTTGAGGAACAACATTTACAGACGCTGACTGAAGATAAATCCGCTAACTGGTTAGAGAAGCTTAAAAATCAGGTTGAGAACTACAGGCTCGAGCTGTTGAAATACAAAAAGGATAAACTCCGCAAAGTACAGGCTGATTACGAACAGCATCGAGTGTATACCTGGTTATCTAAATCTGTCGACACACCAGCTAGAGGGCAGCCAGCGAGATATCTCAAGCGCAGGACACAGAGAACGCAATACAGCACGTCTGCTAGTGAAACAGACGAAACAGCGATCTCTGACTCAGCAGCCTCTTCACAAGGCGGCCCTTTAGGGGCAGTTACCCGTGCCCTGGCATCGGGCAGAAGAAAAAAACCACCAGACGGGGGGGCCAGTCGAGGAGGCAGACGGGGAGGAAGACCCCCCGGGTCCCGCAGGACCTGATCTTTAACCTATCTCGGACCAAGTTGACCCCTGCTGAAATTGCTGTTCTCAGCAGAGGATTATCTTATGTGCCCACTAAACAACCTTATTTATTTCAGTGGAAAGTAGAAGCGTTTAAATTCAACAGAACGTTGAAACTAAAGGAACATTTTGGGAAAAGCCCGGAGCTCACACAGAAGGGGGCATCCACTCCTTACATAAAACGATTAACATCTGGCAAGAAGTTTGAACCAGTCTCACAGAACACTTCCATTAGAACATTCATACGTATGATGGAACATCTGCAAGATGACCCTCCCCCGCACGTGTACAGTAACATGTCACAAGAAGAACACAGCGCCCTTAAGGCTTTAAGTGCCAGGCAAGATATCATCATTAGGGGCGCGGATAAAGGGGGTGCCATCGTGATTCTGGACACTGGTGACTATATAGCTGAATGCGATTGGTTACTGTCTGATGGTGATACTTATAGTCTATTGGACTGTGACCCAACGGTTAAATATAAGGCTGAGTTAGATCAGATGCTCACAGATGCCAGGATGGGGGGCCTGATCACCAATGAAGTATATAACAAATTGGTGTGTCCACACCCACTGGTCCCCGTTTTCTATGCAATCCCCAAGATTCATAAGGTTCCTCTACATCCCCCGGGCCGGCCGATCATTTCGGCCAGGGGATCTCTCTGTGAATCTATCTCCATATATCTTGATTTTTTCTTGCAGCCGTGCATCCAGGCCACTTTCACTCACCTAAAGGATTCCAGTACGCTGCTGAGAAAATTTTCACAGCTGGGGCCTATACAGGCAGACACGGTCCTAGCCACGCTTGATGTAACAAGTTTATACACTTGTATACCACACCGGGTGGGACTATTGGCTGTTAAACGCCTTATCACCCACAATCCATTATACAAGGGCCCCGATGTAGATTTGTTCATCAGTCTACTGGAATACACTTTAACCCATAATTACTTTCTTTTTAACGGCAAGTTTTTTAAACAGAACACCGGCTGTGCGATGGGGTCGGCGGTGGCCCCATCGCTGGCCAATGCCTATATGTGGGAGGTGGAGCGCCAAGTGTTTTTTTGAGGATGAAAATATAGCTGGACAGATTAAACTATATTCACGCTATATTGACGACCTGTTGTTGTTTTGGACGGGGGAGCTGGGCGCCTTGACTGAGGTGGTGGAAATTCATAACAACTCCACCAGCCCGGTTAAATTCACCCTCTCCACCCACATGTCAGAAATCTGTTTCTTGGACATTAAAATCATACTGCAAGATGGAGGTTGCACACAACAGTGTACAGTAAGCCCACTGACCGCAACACTCTCCTCAGACACGATAGTTTTCACCCCCCGGCTTTAATACAGGGACTACCGTATTCCCAGTTCCTCAGGGTGTGTAGAATCACCAGTGACCCTGATGAGCTGGAAGATCAACTAGAAGCCATGACCAATAAGTTTCTCCAAAGGGGCTATCCCCTTGGGCTACTGAAACAGGCACGAGCAAGGGCCAGATCTAGGAATAGACAGGAATTACTAGAAGAGAAAAAGTCCACAGCCCAGACAACTAAGATCACGTGGGTTAACCAATTTAATACATCTAGTAGTAGGACCTGTAAAAAGGTGAAACAAATGTGGCCAATGATAACTACTGACCCTAATCTTCAAGTGTTAAAAAACAGCGCTATCATGCCATGCTACACCCGTAGCGCAAACATTAAAGACCTTGTAGTCAAAACTGATGTGACAGGGTTCAAGTTTGTGCAGCCAATGACACATTTTTTGACACGTAAATCAGGCTGTCATAAATGTCTGGGCTGCACTACTTGCAGCTATATGCTGACAGGCGATGCTATTTCCCATCCCCATACAGGGAAGAAGATAGGGATCCGGAGACCATTAACATGCAGCTCAGCATTCGTGATTTACGTGCTTATTTGCCCGTGTAGTTTATACTACGTGGGCAAAACGCAGTGTTTATTTAAGGAAAGGATGGCCCAACACAGGTCCGCCATCATGGCGGCACTGGTGTCGGGCAGCAGCGAGCAACCAGTTGCACACCACTTCGCCCAAAAGCGACATAGTCTGGCGTCTGTACGTTATAAAATAGTGGACCAGGTACCCGAGACATTGCGAGGTGGCAATAGAGCAAAAAAATTATTGCAGCTGGAAGCGAGGTGGATCCACAAACTAGATACCATCTACCCGCGTGGCTTAAATGAGAATTTATGCTTAAGCTGTTTTCTATGAGCGTGGGTGTAACGCTCATCTGAATGTTTACTATATCAGTCAACTTGTGGTAGATGGGCACATTGGGGTAGGGAGATCCCGTTTGAATATCTACTACACTATGTATGGTTGCCTAGTATGTTGTTTAGGCATCTGCACCTAAAAGATAAAAAGATATAATGTATAAGATGATACATATGGCTATAACACCGTAGTGTAAAGTTGTTGTGAATTATAGTCATTTCTGATCACCCATTTGGGTCAATTCATTAAGTAATGTTCTGATGCCACAGTACTGCGTATTCAATGCACTTTTCACTTTGTTTAGAATCACACACATGCCTACGGCTGTGTGTGTCTTAACCCCATGGGTACCTATATTGTTTTTAATATGTTGTTTTTATTTTGTCAACACTATTTTCCACAACAGTGGTCTTACTTCACATGTATATTACTGTTTGTTCAGCTTAAGCTTATCACGTCGTGGTAATGTTTACTTATCCCCATGGTAACGTGTGTCATTTCCCTGTGTTTACAGCCGCAGCGGCCGCGACGCCCGGACACGGAGTTACGTCTCTTCCGGAGGGCGGGGTTTACCAATCCCGGAAGTGCGGGTGCCGTGGACCGGGACGCCGAGGGCCGCGGCGGGGGCTGGCGGTCCTGGGGAAGGTAAGCTATTTAAATGTTGTTTGTACCTCACGTTTGCACTTGTTTGCTGTATCCTGAAGAAGGGAGTTCGGCTCCCGAAACGTTGACTCACATTAAACACGTTTCTACTTTTGCGAAAGTCTCCGAGTGCCGCCTTACATTGGTACTACACATTGAGCTGCTGTCTCTCAAGGAGGGCACCGGAGCCAATACCCTGGTAGGACGAGGAGTGCCAGACCTATTTCTGGACTATATATATATATATATATATATATATATATATATACATACATACATATATATATATACATACATACGTACGTACGTACGTACGTACGTACGTACACACACACACACACACACAAACACACACACACACGCTTCAAAATGGGCATTGAAAATCCAACTATTCATCAAAGTGTACCCTTCCGATGCATAACCTAGTCCTGAGGCTTCTCCTTCATACCCCTCCCTCATGCCTTTAACATCTCTGCTTTGCTTACACACTGCCATCAGGCTACCTCCTGCTTGCTTGCACCTCATGTCATCTGTCTGTCGCCCTTTCCCACTAGATTGTTAGCGCTTTCCTCTTGTTGTCAAAGCCCTCTTCTTGACATATTTCACTTGCAACTCTCTCTTACTCAGCGACCATCTTTACCTGCTTTTTCTCCTGCTAATAAAGGTTCATCTCCATCTATGGCCGCCAGCCCCAAGTAGTACGATGATTACTAGCTTGCTCCTTACATCTTAGATGTATTATGTTTTGAGAATTGTGGTACTCTTTGTTATCTGTACTCTATTTTTGTTATTTATTTACTGTAATGCTAAGTTTTGTCTCCCTGTACTTTCCTTTGTACGCCGCTGCGAAACACTTGTGGCGCCTTATAAATAAAATGTAATAATAATAATAATAATATATATAAGATACCTTCATGTGCAGCACTCCAAGAATTTAGAAAAAGAGGACTCTGCAGCCGTTCTTTCTGTCAACGTTTCAATGCTTTATACAGGTTGAGTATCCCATATCCATATATTCCGAAATACGGAATATTCCGAAATACGGAATTTTTTGAGTGAGAGTGAGATAGTGAAACTTTGTTTTCTGATGGCTCAATGTACACAAACTTTGTTTAATATACAGAGTTATTAAAAATATTGGATTAAATTACCTTCAGGCTATGTGTATAAGGTGTATATGAAACATAAATGAATTGTGTGAATGTACACACACTTTGTTTAATGCACAAAGTTATTAAAAATAATGGCTAAAATGACCTTCAGGCTGTGTGTATAAGGTGTATATGAAACATAAATGCATTCTGTGCTTAGACTTAGGTCCCATCGCCATGATATCTCATTATGGTATGCAATTATTCCAAAATACAGAAAAATCCGATATCCAAAATACCTCTGGTCCCAAGCATTTTGGATAAGGGAGACTCAACCTGTACTTGCATTTTCATCAGGACTAATTCATTAAATTATAAAGCATTCAAATGTTGACAGAAAGAATGGCTGCAGAGTCCTCTTTTTCTAAATACTTGGAGTACCACACATGGCGGTGTCATGTTTATGAGGGAGTGGGGGCACCCAGCGCAGTATTTGTCTATAGGGAGTGCCAGCCTTGTGGAGTTTATATATATATATATATATTTATATATTGATAATGTCAATATTATCTTAAACCGCAAAGCTATGCCTCTAATAATGTCAAATATTATCTTTAAACATAAAGCTATACACTGTTACCGTGGAGCCACTATGGCCGCTAGACTTATTACACACACTACGGACTAAGTACGCTATTTGCGTACTGAGTAATGTATTTGATACGCACTTAGCGTGTCAGACGCCGTGCCGTGGGTACAACGTACACGCAGCACATACGCACACTGATTGAAATACTGTAAACCTTATTAATGAGACAATGTAATGATATGCTTATACTTTAAACTTAACAGCAAAGCACTGCAACGATGTTAATACCTTTAAACCTTAAGTATCGCTGGTGATACAAAGTATCCGCAGTGCATACACCTTAACAATGCTTATACACTTTAAACAGGTTAAACCACTTTAACAGCCTATGCAGGGAAGTGAAAACACAACACTGATTTGTATTTGAAACCACAGGATTCTAAGGTCTCCGTGGATTGATTCCAATAAAAGGTAAAAACAGTACAGTTTATACACTACAAACTAACAAGTAAATCTAAACAGAATAATGGAGAATAATGGCTACAGAGAAATATACATACGTGAGAATGTTTTGCAGGCGCAACCTGATATCAGGCCTCAGCTATCAGGGAGAAAGCCTTCAGAATCTTGTGTGTCTAAACTTGCTGCAAGCTGTATTTGTTCACTTCATCCAAAACAATACAATGGTCACTGTAATCTCATTGTTCATTGGACACAGGAATGTGTCTCTACATTATAGCAAAGGTCATAGGTGGATTTGAATAGGTGGGCTGTGTCTTTCCCCAACTGTTCTGGTGGGAGGTATCCTCAGGATTCCCGCCGCATGTGTAATTTACAGAAAATACAGTTAATGTTCATAAACTACTTTTGTACATAACTATACGCAGGAGCAAGCGATCCTTTCCTAACTAACATCGGAATGTTACCCTTAAAATACCTTACAGCTGGATACTAGACACCACCTTTCAACCTTTATCTGACCCTTCCTATCATGTAAAGAGGAATCTCTCTGTCCAGGAACAGTTTAAACTAAACATACTCGCTGACATGGTCTAGGGGAATATTAACTACAATAGACGCTTTTTGGGTTAAATATGTTATGATCGAGTCACACGCTACATGCTCACAAACCCTACCGTAAGTGCGCATACCACGCGCCAAAGCGCATGGCCGTGGAAGCTGCTTTACGCAAAGTGCGAATATGCGCACGCACGGCAGAGCGAGTGCACGCACAGCGGGCATATGCATGGGGTTAGTACAAGGCATATGCATCATGATATTTTTCGACTTTGACAGTCCACCCTTTGGCAGTCAACAATAACTGCCACTATGTAAACAATTTAAGCAGAAAAATATATATAATACCGTAAAATACCTATATATGATTGGGTGTAGGGAGGAGAGTAGAAGGTGGGAAATTTATGACCTAGTGGGATAGTAAAAGCATGTATGTATGTAATTCATGTCTGAGGGGTCATGTATCATCATGCCGTACATGTTCTAAATAAGCTTTGAGGTGTTGCGAAGTATACATTGAATCCTTCTTATCTCTGTAAGTGGGCTAACAAACTCTACTGAGCTCTTTTTGGCTTTTAGTTCCAACAAATCGGGTGCACATTAGTTGATGATACATAGAGGGGAGAAAATATGTGAGTGCTAATATATGTACCCATATCACCTGTCGTCTATGTGTGTCACTACCTGAAGATCGTAGAGATGAAGATAAGAAACATGTGTTATAAATGCATTCATATGTGTGATTGTGTTTGGATGTCTTGTTGAAGTATTGTCCAGATTGCTGTATCTTTGCTGTAAGTGGTAAGCAAAGTTTGTCAAGTGTCCATAGAAAATGTCTGTAGAAATGATCATCAATGGTCTGTAGAAAGGGTCATCAAAATCTTCTTCCGAGTGGATGTCTTTTTACCTTGGAGAAAAACAAAGGAGAAACGGGTAAAAGAAACGGACCGTGGAATCACGTCTTATCACAACATTGTCTCGATTGATGGGTCATAAATTAATCCAGTTGTTGTAACAATGCCCTCGCTCCTCAAACTCATCAATTTGGTACTGCGCTTGCAATGCATTAAAATCCGAACACATCTAAATATCAAACCAATCATTATGACAACTCCTAGGATACACAAGAGAAATTTCCCTACATTCACGATAACATTTTGAGCCCATTCTCCTAAACCTGAGAACCAATTGTGTGGGTTCAACCATGAAACCCAGCCGGTCAATTCATTACTTACAGCAGTAAGGGTAAGGTTGTGTCTCCTTCGGAACTCCCACTTCAATTGCAAGATATCGCCATCTTTTGATCTATGACCTCGGTTGGGTCATCCGTGCTGTTTGTGATATATGTACAGCACTTCACACCATACTTAGTTGCTAGGGTGACACAATACCTACCTGTCACCGCTGTGATGTAATTGAGAACCATCCTGTGCTGGATCAGTTCCATTTTGTAAGCTTGAAATTCTCTCCCAGTATACCTGATGGTGTCATCATACATCTCGGTGATATTGTCTATCAGGTTCGCTAGCGCAGTTATATACCTAAAATTTATAACTCCTCTGGCGGAACGGGTGATATCTAGCGCGAGTAGGAATTGAATCCCGGTGGATTTGTGGATCAAATCAGAGGCTGCATGCTCTGTCCTATCTACAAGATGTCTCTTAACAATGTGTTCGTAATGAGTGTGAGTGTAAGGAGCTTGAGCATTGCGGTGAACATCTTGCATTTTATCATGAGTAATGGTCATTACTTCTGGCAACACTCTTCCAATGTAACACAATCCCTCTGAGTTTGGGGCAAGCCACTTATACGCCTTCCTCCCACATATGAAATATGCATCATTGGGGAGGACATATGGGACAGAATATGACATCACCATATTACAAACCTTCCAGATGAAAAATCCTATCCCTAACTCTCTCATTTGTTCAGTACACGTATCAGGCTGTATGATATGCGCACAGTGTCCTGGTGATACTTCTCCAACTCGCATGGTCCTACTTCCTAGAGTGTACCTATACTGAAAATATCTCCCTCTGTTGGCTATTTGGCGTATAAGTTCTGAGTCTATGGGCATTCTATCGGCTCTGTGTGAAAATGCCATGGTTTGGTTGTTCCATGTCACTTCCCAATTTCCCGGCTTTCGGGGATTGGAAATATTAAAACATATTAAGGACCTATCCACATGATATTGGTGGAGCTTCAAACTAGGAGGCCTAGAAATATAAAATTTCTTGTCCACCGGTCTCCCACCCCTTAATTCAAGTACCTCATCTATCGTTAAAGCGTATGGCACTAGTCCTGACCTTCTATGACCTTGAGGTACTTGTGAGCCCACCCAGAATTCCATTTGGTTTAAAACCTTACCCACTAATGAGTTATAGTCACTCAATGGATGTCGGTCCATGTTGATATTAAGGCTGGACTGACATCTCTGGATGCACCCGTCCTCAACTATGTTTTCACAATTCCTACAGATACAATTCTCTTCAGCTAACAATCCTTCACAATGTCTCCTAGTGTCATGACTACCAGATCATTTTCTGATACTCGCCTTTGCTCGAAGATTGTGTTGCTCTTGGAATTCTACGAATCCGTCCTTGTCATCAGAACCCATTCCAGATCCTTTCTCGACCTCTCTGGTACTCTCACCGAAATAGACTGCTCTGATCAACAACAGGGTCAACAGGAAAACCAGGAACACATTCTCTTGGGGTAAGTCCATCTTGCAGGAGGAGAAAGAAAGAGTGGTAATGGGCGGTAAAGAAAATAATTAGAAGGGAAAGAAAATTGGTACGATAACCGCCTCTAGTCTTGTTGTTCTTCTTGCTCAGATGTCGTCTCAACAGTGCTGCCTCTCAGTCTTCCCAAAACGAACACTTCAGTGATACGATATTCTTTCCGAATCAGCGACCTTTCTGTAAGGAGCATAAATCTTGCATTACCATTTGTTTAACTGTTGTGTGACATACCATCCGTAAAACATGAAAGAACAAAAAGAGAATAATAGAAAAAGAGAAATTGTCAGATTTCCGTTCACCATCAGGCTGTCACACCAACATTTCCATCGGTATCTCTGCACAGTCTCCCCCACCAGTATTTCCACTCTCCACCCTCTGTGCATGGCCAGGCACAATGATGCTGGTAAGACATACTGGGGTTGGGCAGATTCTCTGAAAATACCAAGTAGACATGTGACGTTTGAGCTGTAGTTCTGCTGGTGAACGTCAGAGATGAAAAGGAAACATTTAAAGATAAATCACAGAGTTTACCTGGCCGCCCTTGTGTCTACAAGGAATGACCTACCAATTACATCAACTTGGGACTGCAGGTTTACTTCCAAGGCTCGCAATTAATTTCACTGGCTGCAGACTACAGGTGTGGCCCAAAATTTTTCCTATATGATCCCTGATTACAATTACGTGTGTCATACAGTGTGTCATAACTTTGCTCGTGTTCTTGTCTAGGAGGTCTGACTTTATGTGTGCTGTTACAGTTGCTGGCATAATGCCCTTCCCTTTTACACAGATAACAAACCCTTGGCTTCCTCCATGTGCCAGGGGCTGGGGGTTTTGGTCGATTTGATGCCTCTTCCAGTGCTTGGATGCTCCTCACCATCAACCGCTCTCCCTGTGCTTCCCTGGTTCTTTGGATATTACGGTGATGCTCGATAGCGGACTCTCTTAATGCAGCCACCGAGATACCTCTCCAGTTAGGTTGAGTGGTCTGTACCCTTGTTCTCAACACTTCTTTTAAACTTTCCATTAATACTGACACCGCTACCTCTCTATGATGTACATTTTCCTCAATGTCCGTGATCCCAGTGTATCTAGCCATTTCCTCTAATGCTCGATGGAAATAATCAGAAGCAGTTTCACCTTCTTTTTGTCTAATGGAGAAAATTTTGTTCCACTTGACAACAGTTGGGAAATATACTCCTAATTCCAGGTTGATCTGTTTAACATTCTCCTGATTGTATTCCTCAGTGAGAGGTACTTCTGTGTCTAACTTACAATCAGTGATGAATTTCGCAGGGTCAATATTGGAGGGTAGACATACCCACAGCAATGTCCACCAATCTTTATTATGGGGTTCGGCGGCGTTTCCTAGTTCTTTAATAAATCTTTGACATGCAACTAGATCTTTCCTGGGATCAGGAAATTCAGACATAATTGTCCTTAATTCTGTCCGGGACCAGGGGCAATGCATTGCAATGTTCCTGACGGGAGTGACTCCCAGAGCGTCAGTCTTTCCATTTGGGACTGCAATCACCCTGACAGGATTAAGTTCAACTACATCATCTTGTGTTGACTCTACAATGTGAGGTGCAATTGTCTGTGCATAAAATACAATACCGTACTTACCTGTGGACACGACCTCACCTGACCCTCCGTTAGGGGGCTTTACTACTGCCTTTACCGATTGGGCCATGCCCACCTGGGTGTCTTGTATGGTGGCTGCTGGAGAAAGTGCCGACATCGTGCTGGGTTCACTTTCTTGCTTGTAATCCTGAGGGAAGTTTAACATGGGGTGCAACTTGCACGGGTTAGAATTTGTACATTTATCAGTTTTACTCCTATCGTCATTAACACATTTATTACATTTACTCTTATTGTCATTAATACATTTATTAAGTGCACTATTATCATCATATCCCAGTATGCCATTCTCTGTAGCCATTGTCTCACCTGCTATGTACGGTGGTTGTGCAGTTGCCATCAGTTTCCTACTATGATTGGAACCAGCTGTGTAAGCTAATTCCCTCTGTATATCACTCTCTTGTTGCCATAAATGTAAACAGTTTGTGTGGTTGAGCCTTTGTTTTTGGGACTTTATGAGACAGATCCTAAGCCTTAGATTATGCAATACCTCTGAGTCAAAACTACCTATCCCAGAAAAAGATGCTTTATTCCCCACAGTCATTCGTGTCCATTCTTTACAAAAGGTCTCAGTGTGGGGACCATACTTCCCCCACATTACTAACCGGGCAGACTCCTGGGGTCTGAGCTCTGCAGTCTGAACCCTGACTGCTAAACTTCCCTGTGTTGTGCACTTGGCTTCCATTGTGGACCTTTTTAACACAGAAAAACTTCCTTAAATGCACCAAACACAGTAGTCTACGGTGGAAGTTCTCAAAGCTCTTCCACCAGCTTCTTCTGCTCCGGGTATCCCCGGTCTGCCTTCTAGCAGCCTTCTAGCAGCCACGTGTAGTCGTTGCAGGCCCTACCTCTAGGGATTTTCCTGAGAGACCAGCGGAAATTCCCTACCTTTTTACTTTACACAAATCACGCTTGCATGTGCTCCCTACAACGCGTATGAGGACAAGATTTACGCACGAATGTGCAACTTCATATCATGTTGCATCACGGGTTTACACATACAACTGTGCGGTCCAATCGTACCACTTATAGACACTTGTTATCTATAAATGGTAGGATCATTGGAGTCTCCCTACTGTGCTCCACAACAGCTGGAGCGTAATACCAGGAAAACTTTATCACACTCCATCGCACGTGTACACCTGGACCGTGCTCGCATGTTTTCACCTAGACCGTGCTTCACCAAGCTTCACCAAGATCACCAAGACCACCAAGCGGGATTCAATACACTCATACCTTTTTCAGCCCACACTATCATTCTATAGTTCTCTGATCAGAAAAATAATTCCCTGTTAATTGATAGCTGTCCCCAGAGGTAATACAGAAAAAAGTTGTTTTTTTTGTTTTGTTTTTTTAAATTAAATATTGGATATTGATCAATTTGTGCTATTATCGCATGGCTACCTTCTCGCCTAAATTAAAACAATGCTATTGTGTGATTTGTATTTAGTGGGCATATCTGTACGCACATTGCGTAAAAGACGCCATGTGTGTAGGCCTTTGCGTTGCGTACGCAGTTTCGCGCGCTGTCCGAAACACGTATGCAAAAGGCCGTATACGTACGCAGTAATACAAATACCACACTTCTATAAATATAAACGATATTCAACTATAATCGCTTACCCACACCACACAGTATATCCTGTATAAACCTTTGTAACTGGGCCAGGCTGTGTGTGTGTTTTACATGTACTCCCTTAAATATTACTTTATATTTTTAACTAAATAGCAACAAATTTCTCAGCACGGGTCAAAATGTATCTAATAATCAATGCTAATGGCAACAAGCGAGTAGATATGAGGAATACACAAAATACAGGTCTAAATGAATATAGTAATCAATGCTTCCAATAGTATGATTCATATTGGATAGCTATCTTGCAGAACATACATTGATATAAACACACACACATAATTATATTATATCTATGTACCATTCACTGGTCTCCTGAGACTCATTTACTCATTAAGTGCTTCTAATTTGCATATGAATGTGCTTTTGACTGTCTGTGAAGGTGGTTTTTCACTGCCAGGAAAAAGCAGCCACACAGGGTAATTTGCATTTCAATGGCTATCTTACAACAAGCAGAGTTTAACTGAATCCTAGAGGTAAAGAGAAAAAAAAACTTTGTTTATCTGTATGTGGTTCTTACATCAAATATTCATCTTACTATTAACTTTTATTAAGCCCCATCTGAATCTATTTGTAATTGACTATGGCATGGGTTAAATAAATGCATTGGTAACTCATAAATGGTGATTTCTTTTTTTTTTTTTTTGACCAAGGACGGCTGATTATTCCAGGCAGTTAAAATCAGCCATTTAGAAAAAAAAATGACCTTCCCAAAATGGCCGCTGCTCCTCCCCCTTCCACATCCATATGGGTTACACAAAATGGTGGACAGGCCATGTGGTTAGTCCAAAATGGAGGACAAAACCATGCGGCTTCCTTTGTCACTAAGAAATCACACACACCATGCGAGCCCCTGAAGTTATTTTACCTTGTTTTGCAACAATATGATCAGATATGCAGAGTACAGGTGTATGCTTGTATTGTGTGTTGCGTGCGCAGTTGGCACCAAACAGAAATTTAACAGCTTTTAAAAAAAAAACTATAGCTTTACGTTCTTACCTTTCGGATCCCACCAGCATCCCTTCAAACCAAGCGGAGCAGACGCTTATCTAATCAGCATCAATGTATCCCCGACCACAAAATGGCTAACAGGGAATACTACCTTCCAGCCCTTTGCTGATAGATAAAAGTCTGCCTTGTCCTGCTAGGCTGCGGATATGAGGAGAACCGGACGATTGCCCCCAATTGATAATGTCAAATATAATCTTTAAACATAAAGCTATACACTGTTACCGTGGAGCCGCTATGGCTGCTAGACTTATTACACACACTACGGACTAAGTACGCTATTTGCGTACTGAATAATGTATTTGATACACACTTAGCGTATCAGACGCCGTGCCGTGGGTACAACGTACACATGGCACGTACGCACACTGATTGAAATACTGTAAACCTTATTAATGAAACAATGTAATGATATGCTTATACTTTAAACCTTAACAGCAAAGCACTGCAACAATGTTAATACCTTTAAACCTTAAGTATCGCTGGTGATACAAAGTATCCGCAGTGCATACACCTTAACAATGCTTATACACTTTAAACAGGTTAAACCACTTTAACAGCCTATGCAGGGAAGTGAAAACACAACACTGATTTGTATTTGAAACCACAGGATTCTAAGGTCTCCGTGGATTGATTCCAATAAAAGGTAAAAACAGTACAGTTTATACACTACAAACTAACAAGTAAATCTAAACAGAATAATGGAGAATAATGGCTACAGAGAAATATACATACGTGAGAATGTTTCGCAGGCGCAACCTGATATCAGTCCTCAGCTATCAGG
This sequence comes from Pseudophryne corroboree, assembly GCF_028390025.1. Classification (NCBI taxonomy): domain Eukaryota; kingdom Metazoa; phylum Chordata; class Amphibia; order Anura; family Myobatrachidae; genus Pseudophryne; species Pseudophryne corroboree. Next base: position 234,577,098 of record NC_086452.1, on the reverse strand, counting down.
GAGAAAGCCTTCAGAGTCTTGTGTGTCTAAGCTTGCTGCAAGCTCTATTTGTTCACTTCATCCACAACAATAAAATGGTCACTGTAATCTCATTGTTCATTGGACACAGGAATGTGTCTCTACATTATTGCAAAGGTCATAGGTGGATTTGAACAGGTGGGCTGTGTCTTTCCCCAACTGCTCTGGTGGGAGGTATCCTCAGGATTCCCGCCGCATGTGTAATTTACAGAAAATACAGTTAATGTTCATAAACTACTTTTGTACATAACTATACGCAGGAGCAAGCGATCCTTTCCTAACTAACATCGGAATGTTACCCTTAAAATACCCTACAGCTGGATACTAGACACCACCTTTCAACCTTTATCTGACCCTTCCTATCATGTAAAGAGGAATCTCTCTGTCCAGGAACAGTTTAAACTAAACATACTCGCTGACATGGTCTAGGGGAATATGAACTACAATATATGCTATTTGGGTTAAATATGTTATGATCGAGTCGCACGCTACATGCTCACAAACCCTACTGTAAGTGCACATACCACGCGCCAAAGCGCATGGCCGTGGAAGCTGCTTTACGCAAAGTGCGAATATGCACACGCACGGCAGAGCGAGTGCACGCGCAGCGGGCATGTGCATAGGGTTAGTACAAGGCATATGCATCATGATATTTTTCGACTTTGACCTCTAGATACACTTTTACCGTGGAGCCGCTATGGCCGCTAGACTGAATACACGTGCTACGCACTTTGTACGCTATTTGCGTACAGAGTCCCATATGTGGTACGTACTTGGCATACACAGGCCGCGCTGATTGTACAGAGTATGCACAGCGCACGCACACACAATTGATAACCTTTAAACCTTATACGTAATTCAATACAATGTTATTCTTACACTCTAAACCATGTGCCGCAAAGCACAGTAAGGATGTTATACCTTAAACCTTAAGTAGCGCTGGCGGTATAAATTACCCGCAGTACGTACACCTTATCAATACTTATAACCTTTTTACAGTTAAAAGACACTTTAAACCCTAGCATGAAAGTGAGGACACAACACCGTTTTGTAGTTGAACCACAGGGTTTCTAAGGCCACAGTGGATTATTCCAAAAGGTAAAACTGTACAGCTTATACACTACAGGCTAACAAGGTAAGTCTAAAAAGAATAATGGCTTCAGAGAATGTACATACGTGAGAATGTTCGCAACCCGGCCGGTCCTCCGCTAGTCAGATAGAAAGCGTTCAGAGTCTTCTGACCTGCCAGGAAACAACGGTCTTTTTATACACAACTTACATACACAATACAATGGTCACTGTAATCTCATTGTCCATTGGACGCAGAGATGTGTCTTTTCATTACAGGTGAGGTCATAGGTTGATTTGAAAAGGTGGGTGATGTCTTTCCCCAACTGCTCTTGTGGGTGGTATCATCTGGATTCCCGACGCATACATAATATACAGTAAATACAGTTAATATCTATATTCTACTTCTGTACATAACTATACACAGGAACATGCGATCTTTCTCTAACTAACAACGGAATGTTACCCTTAAAATACCCTACAGCTGGATACTAGACATCACCTTCTAACCTTTGTCTGACCCTTCCTATCATGCAAAGGCGAATCCCTTAGTCCTGGAACTGTTTAAACTATTGATACTCTTTGATGTGGTGCACGGGAACTATATCTAAAATGTACACTATTTGGGTTAAATAGGTAATGTTCTAATAACCCTCTATGCGCTCACAAACTCTACCATAAATGCCCATACCACGCGCTTAGACGCATGGCCGTGGAAAGCTCCTTTACGCAAATTGCGGATATGTGCACGCAGGGTAGACTGAGTGCTCGCGCAGCGGGCATGTGCATAGGGTTAGTACGTGGGGCATGCATTACAATATTTTTCGACTTTGACAGTCCACCCTTTGGCAGTCAACAATAACTGCCACTATCTAAACATTAAACAGAAAAATATACAATACAATATCTACAGATGATTGGATGGTAGGAGGAGAGGTGTTTAAAAATAAGAAAAACCGCGCTGTTACCGGGATTTTTTTGTGTCTGAGCAGCCCTGAGCAAGAAAAAATAGATACTAAAAATATGTTTAAGAACAAGGCGCTTGTAACAATGTATAAAATGTGTTGCAACAATTAATTGTTGCAATGCTGTAGTGCAATACCTGTAATAAAAAGGAGTTAGCAAATGTTTACAGACCCTTTTGGATTTTTTGTTATTGGTCCTGCCGGATTTATGTATTGCCGGCTCTTAGCTCCATTAAAGTCTCTGTGCAGGATGGAAGGAAATTCCTATCTGTCCCTATACTACCCACCTTGTACTTGGTAGTGGTGGGGCGGATCTTCACTCCTGGCGGCTAGCTGTTAATTCTCCGCAAACAGCTGTTCGTTTTAGCCGCGTCTCCCGTGTGTCGAGCTGTGCGGCTGCAGACGCTCGGGACCCCGGCTTGTGAGGACGGACGGAGGATGTCTTCTTCTCACAGAACTGTACCCGCGTGGCAATCTCCCCCTTTTGGACTCACCGTCAGCGCCTTGGCAATTTGCACCACAGAGGAAAGGGAGAATATTATAAGCCAATCTATTGCAGCAGAGCTCTACTCGTTATGACTGAAGATTATAACGAGTAGAGCTCTGGGGGGAGATTGCCACGTGGGTACAGTTCTGTGAGAAGAAGACATCCTCCGTCCGTCCTCACAAGCCGGGGTCCCGAGCGTCTGCAGCCGCACAGCTCGACACACGGGAGACGCGGCTAAAACGAACAGCTGTTTGCGGAGAATTAACAGCTAGCCGCCAGTAGTGAAGATCCGCCCCACCACTACCAAGTACAAGGTGGGTAGTATAGGGACAGATAGGAATTTCCTTCCATCCTGCACAGAGACTTTAACGGAGCTAAGAGCCGGCAATACATAAATCCGGCAGGACCAATAACAAAAAATCCAAAAGGGGCTGTAAACATTTGCTAACTCCTTTTTATTACAGGTATTGCACTACAGCATTGCAACAATTAATTGTTGCAACACATTTTATACATTGTTACAAGCGCCTTGTTCTTAAACATATTTTTAGGAGGAGAGGTGTAGTTGGGAAATGTATGACCTAGTGAAAAAGTAAAAGCATGTATGTATGAAATCCATGTCTGAGGGGCATGTATCATCGTGCCGTACATGTTCTAGATAAGCTTCGAGGTATTGCGAAGTATACATTAAATCCTTCTTATCCCATATTAAGGGTCTGTAAGTGGGCCAACAAACACTACCAAGCTCTTTTCGGCTTCTTGTTCCAACAAATGGGCTGCACATTTAGTTGATGATACATGGAGGGGAAACATATGTGAATGCTAATATATTGGTATCACCTGTCGACTATGTGTGACACTACCTGAAGGTTGTAGAGATGAAGATAAGACACGTATCACAAATACATTCAAATAACATTTGTGCAATCGTTCTTGGGTATTGATTGAAGTCTTGTCCGGATGGGTGTATCTTTGCTGAAAGTGTTAATCAAAGTCTTTTCTGGATGGAAGTATTTTGGTTCTTCTGAGAGTGTTCATTAAAGTCTTATCCGAATGGATGTATTTTTGCTTGAGGGAAAACAAAGGAGAAACGGGTGAAAGAAAAGGACCGTGGAATCACCTCTTATCACAACATTGTCTCTATTGATGGGTCATAAATTAAATCAGTTGTTGTAACAATGCCCCCGCTCCTTAAACTCATCACTTTGGTACGGTGCTTGCGCCGCGTTAAAACTCGAACACACCTAAATATAAAAAAAATCATTATGACAACTCCCAGGATACAAAGGAGAAACTTTCCTACACTCACGATAACATTTTGAGCCCATTCTCCTAAACCTGAGAACCAATTGCGTGGGTTCAACCATGAGACCCAGCCAGTCAGTTCATTACTCACAGCAGTAAGGGTAAGGTTGTTTCTCCTTTGGAACTCCCACTTCAATTGCAAGATATCGTCCATCTTTTGATCTATGACCTCGGTTGGGTCATCAGTGCTGTTTGTAATATACGCGCAGCACTTCACACCATACTGAGTTGCTAAAGTGACGCAGTACCCGCCTGTCACCGCTGTGATATAATTGAGGACCATCCTGTGCTGGATCAGTTCCGTCTTGTAAGCTTGCAACTCCCTCCCTGTATACCTGAAGGTGTCATCATACAGCTCGGTGATATTATCTATCAGGTTTGCTAGCGCATGGATATACTTATAATTTATAATTACTCTGGCGGTACGGGTGATGTCTAACGCGAGAAGGAATTGAATCCCGGTGGATTCGTGGATCAAATCAGAGGCTGCGTGCTCTGTCCTATGCATAAGGTGTCTCTTAACGATGTGTTCATTGTGAGTATGAGTGTAAGGAGCTTGAGCACTGCGGTGAATGTCTTTCATCTTATCATGAGTTATGGTAATAACCTCTGGCAACACTCTTCCAATGTAACACAATCCCTCTGAGTTTGGGGCAAGCCACTTATACGCCTTCCTTCCGCATATGAAATAGGCATCATCGGGGAGAACATATGGGACAGAATATGACATTACCATATTGCAAACTTTCCAAGTGAAAAATCCTATCCCTATCTCTCTCATCTGATCAGTACACGTATCAGGCTGTATGATATGCGCACAGTACCCTGGAGATACTTCTCCAACCCGCATGGCCTTACTTCCTAGAGTATACCTATACCGAAAATACCTTCCACCGTCGGCTATTTGGCATATAAGTTCAGGGTCTACAGGCATTCTGTCAGCTCTGTGTGAAAATGCCATAGTTTGGTTATTCCATGTCACTTCCCAATTTCCCGGCTTTTGGGAATTGGAAATATTGAAACATTCTAAGGATCCTTCCACATGATATTGGTGGAGCTTCAGACTAGGGGGCTTAGAAATATTAAATTTCTTGTCCACCGGTCTCCCACCCCGTAATTCAAGTACCTCATCTATTGTTAAAGGATACGGTACTAGTCCTGACTTGCTCTGACCTTGAGGTACCTGTGAGCACACCCAGCATTCTGTTTGGTTTAAAACCTTACCCACTAATGAGTGATAATCACTCAATGGATGACGGTCTATGTTGATATTAAGGCTGGCTGACATCTCCGGATGCACCCGTCCTCAACTATGTTTTCACAATTTCTACAGATACAATTTTCCTCAGCCAATAACCCTTCACAGTGTCTCCTAGTTTCTTGACTACTAGATCATTTTCTGATACTCGCCTTTGCTCGATGGATGTGTTGCTCTTGGAATTCTACAAATCCGTCCTTGTCATCAGAACCCATTCCAGATCCTTTCTCGACCTCTCTGGTACTCTCACCAAAACAGACTGCTCTGGTCAACAACAGGGTCAACAGGAAAACCCGGAACACAGTCTCTTGGGGTAAGTCCATCTTGTTAAGGGGGAGAGAAAGGAAACAAGGAAGGGGAGGAAAGGAGGGTAATGGGAGATGGAGAAAATAATAAAAAGGAAAAAGAAAGCTGGTGCGACAACCGCCTCTGGTCTTGTTATTCTCCTTGCTCAGGTGCCGCCTCAGTCTTCCCGGAACAGACACTCCAGTGATACGATGTTCTCTGCAGTCTGTTCTTTGTCACGGGCTTTCTCAGGGTCAGTGACCTTCTTACAGTGGGACGAGTGGACCCAATCTCTCTTTCGGCAACCTTCAATGCTGTCGTGCTGGTTAGTAAGACTTGGTATGGTCCTTCCCATCTATCAATAAGGCGTAGAAAATTTAGAATCATTACATAATCCCAGGTTCAATGTCATGACAATTACTGTTTGGTAGGTCAAGAATCACCAACTTTAAGTTTCTGTTTTGATTCCTCAACTGCTGGCTCATCTTAACCAAATATTTTACAGTCACCTCATTATTGCATTTCAAATCATCCTGGGGGTCAATCATTACATGGGGTTGTCGACCAAAACGAATCTCAAAGGGTGATAGGTTAAGGGGGGGCCTGGGAGTGGTTCTGATGCTGTACAATACAAGTGGCAAAGCTTCTGGCCACAACAATCCTATTTCAGCCATCACTTTGCTCAACTTGTTCTTAATAGTGATGTTTACTCTTTCCACCTTCGCACTCGCCTGTGGGCAGTACGGAGTATGCAGCTTGCTATTAATTCCCATCAGCCTGCACATAATAGGTACCCCTATCGCTTTCAATTATCCTAGGGATACCATATCTGCACACAAATTCCTGCACAATTTTCTTTGCAGTGAACGTAGCAGTATTTGTGGCAGCCGGGAATGCTTCTGCCCAATTTGAAAACACATCAATACAAACTAACACATATTTTAAATTTCTGCAGGGGACAACTGTATGAAAACAATTTGTATCACCTGAAAAGGGCCGTCTGTTGGCGGGATATGGGATGGTTCTGTTGGTATTGACTTTCCAATATTCTTCCTCAAGCAGATAAGACATGTCATTGCTCTCTTACCCGCATGAGAAGAGAATCCTGGCACACACCAGTAGGCTCTCACCAGCTTTTTCATACCCTCTTTGCCCAGATGAGTCAGACCGTGTGCCGCCTCAGCTAAGCTTGGAAGATATGCTCTGGGGGCTACTGGCTTACCCTGTCCATCTGTCCAGAGTCCTGAGGACTCCTGGCCATATCCTTTTGACCTCCAGTCTGCCTTTTCCTGTGGAGAACACAAATTTTGCATTTCACTTAATTTTTGTGTGTTGACGGTATTGAATACCATCAGTTGTGTGATATCTGTCTGTATGGGGGTGCTGGCTGCTGATTTAGCAGCTTCGTCTGCCCGGCTGTTACCAAGTGACACTGGGTCTTGACTGTACATGTGGGCTTTACACTTGATAACAGCCACTCTGTCAGGTTCCTGTATCGCTGTAAGAAGTCTTTTTATGTGGGATGCATCCGCTACAGGTGTGCCAGCTGTCGTCATGAAATTTCTGAGGCGCCATAGGGCCCCGAAATCATGCACTACTCCAAAAGCATACCTTGAATCTGTATATATGTTGGCTGCCTTACCCTTAGCCAATTCACACGCTCTGGTTAGTGCGACCAGCTCAGCAACTTGTGCTGAGTGCAGTGGGCCCAGGGGTTCAGCTTCTATGATACCTCTGTCATCTACGACTGTGTATCCAGTACACAAGTCTCCTGAGTCCGTCTGTCTGTGGCAACTACCGTCAGTGTAAAAAGTAAAATCTACGCCTTCCAGTGGGTTGTCACTAATGTCAGGTCTTGCAGTGAAAGTTTGGTTCAGATATTCCATACAATCATGTGTGTCAGTGTCTGTACTAAATCCTCCTTCACCATCATTCTCATCCTCCACCCTTTGTGCCTGTCCAGGCACACATGGGAGATAAGTTGCAGGATTAAGTGCGCTGCATCTTTTTATGGTGATGTTTACAGGGGCCATTAGTGCTAATTCCCACCTTGTAAACCGTGCTGATGAGACATGTCTGGTTTGGGCAGAGTTCAGTAAGGCTGACACTGCATGAGGTGTATGGATGGTCAGGTTGTGTCCTAACACTACATCTTCGCTTTTACTCACTAGCAAAGCTATCGCTGCAACACTTCGCAAGCATGTGGGGAGAGACCGTGCTACGGTGTCCAACTGTGCACTGTAGTAAGCTACCGGCCTGCTGGCATCACCATGTCTCTGGGTTAAAACACCTGCTGCGCACCCAGCACTTTCCGTACCGTACAATTCAAAGGGTTTCCCATAATCTGGCATGCCTAGTGCAGGTGCCTGTGATAGGCATTGTTTAAGTCTCTCAAATGCCAGTTCGGACTTATCTGTGTAAGAGATCCGATCTGGTTTGTTCGAGGAGACCATTTCCTGCAAAGGTAAAGCCAGTATGGAGAACCCTGGGATCCAGTTTCGGCAGTACCCACACATTCCAAGGAAAGTGCGGATCTGTTGCTGGGTTTGTTGCAGAGTCATGTCGCGAATCACCTGTATTCTATCACCGGTGAGGTGTCTAAGTCCTTGTGTCAAGCAATGTCCCAAATATTTTACCTTGGTCTGGCACAACTGTAACTTATCCTTTGAAACCTTGTGTCCCGTATTAGAAAAGTGAAACAGTAGCTGTTTCGTGTCTTTCAAGGACGACTCAAGTGAATCTGAACACAGCAGTAAGTCATCTACATACTGTATTAATACTGATCCGCTCTCAGTTTGAAAGGATTGTAAACAGTCATGCAAAGCCTTGGAGAAAATGCTTGGGCTGTCAATGAAACCTTGGGGTAAGCGAGTCCAGGTGTACTGTACTCCCCTGTATGTAAATGCAGACAAGTATTGGCTGTCAGGGTGCAGAGGGACCGAAAAGAAAGCAGAACAGAGGTCAATGACAGTGAAACATTTCACAGTAGGGGGAATTTGCATGAGGATGACAGCTGGATTTGGCACTACGGGGAATTGGCTCTCAACTATTTTGTTTATCCCCCTAAGATCCTGCACTAGCCTGTAACCCCTCCCCCCACTCTTTTTCACAGGGAAGATGGGACTATTGGCAGTGCTGGACGTCCTAACTAGGATGCCCTGTTGTAGCAAGCGCTCTATGACTGGGTACACTCCTAATTCCACCTCTGGCTTCAGAGGATACTGTGGGATTTTTGGAGCTATCCTACCATCTTTTACTTGCACTATTACAGGAGCTACATTAGCAATCAATCCAGTGTCTTGTCCATCTTTGGTCCAGAGGGATTCCGGTATCTGGGAGATCATTTCCTCTACCTTGGATGGACACTTGTCTATAACAGTAGAGTGTGACATTAACCTTTGTGGGGTGTCTAGCATATCCTGCACTTCCTGAATGTGATTCTAGGGTATATCTAAGAAGACACCCTCAGGAGTACAATATATGACACACCTCATCTTACACAATAAATCTCTCCCAAGTAGATTAGTCGGAGCTGATGCAGCTAGCAAAAAGGAATGCTTGGTTTGCAAAGGCCCTATCGTAATCTCCGCTGGTCTACTCAAAGGGTAGTGTTGCACTACTCCTGTTACCCCCATTGCTGAAATTGTTTTACCCGTGGTTTTCATACCTACCGTTGAATTTAACACTGACCTGGCCGCCCCTGTATCTACAAGGAAAGGTAGTGATCTACCAGCTACATCAACTGTAACCTCAGGTTCACTACCAAGGCTAGCAATTAACTTCACTGGCTGCAGACTACAGGTGTGGCCTAACCCCTATTGTATGTTGTGATCCTCCTGCAGCACGCTGGCAGCTACAATATGTGAGGGGATAGCTGAGAATTTCCAGAGGTCTGCCAGTCCCTCCTAGGTGGGTACCTCCTGGTTTCCCATGCATGTGGCTCATAACTCCTCCTATGCGGTCCCTGATCCCAATTACGTGTGTTATACTGTGGGTCAAGTTCTGGTCTAGGGGGTCGGTATACCTTATGTGTGTCTTTAAAATTACAGTTCCGTGTGAAATGTCCTTCCCTTTGACAGTTATAACATTTTACTACATACGACTTACCATCAGGGGTCTGGGGTTTTGGCTGATGTGGCTATGTTGTCAGGGCTTTTATTCTTACTGTCATCTGCTTATCCCCATGTGACTCCCTGTGGTTAATGATGTTCCGATCATGCTCGATAGCGGACTCTCTTAATGCAGCCACCGAGATACCTCTCCAGTTAGGTTGAGTGGTTTGTACCCTGGTTCTCAACGTTTCTTTTAACCCGTCCATTAATACAGACACAGCTACCTCTCTATGATGTACATTTTCCTTAATGTCCCCGACCCCAGTGTATCTAGCCATTTCCTGCAGTGCTGGATGGAAATATTCAGAAGCCGTTTCACCTTCTTTTTGTCTTATTGAGAAGATTTTATTCCATTTGACAACAGTAGGGAAATATACTCCTAATTGCAGATTGATTTGTCGTACATTCTCCTGAGTGTACTCATCAGTGAGAGGTACTTCTGCATCTAATTTACAATCAGTAATTAATTTTGCAGGGTCAATATTAGAGGGTAAACATGCCTGTAGCACTGTTCGCCAATCTTTATTTGTGGGTTCGGTGGAGTTACCTAATTCTCTAACAAACCTCTGACATGCGGCTAGATCCTTTCTGGTATCGGGAAATTCAGACATAATTGTTCTCAATTCTGTCCGGGACCAAGAACAATGCATAGCAATGTTCCTGACGGGAGTGACTCCCTGAGCGTCAGTCCTCCCATTGGGGACTGCTATCACCCTGACAGGATTTAGTTCAATTACATCATTCTGACTTGCTTCTACAATGTAAGGTGCAATTGTCTCTGCATAATGTACTGTACCGTACTTACCTGTGGACACGACCTCACCTACTCCTCTTCTAGGGGCCTTCACTACTCTTATTGGTTGGTCCGTGCCCACCTGGGTGTCTCGTATGGTGGCTGCTAGAGAGAGTGCTGATATCGTGCTGGGCTCATCTTCTTGGTCGCAGTCCTGAGGGAAGTTTAAGATGGGATACAACTTGCACGGGTTAGCATTAACACATTTATTAAGTTCACTATTATCATATATCAGTATGCCATTGTCTGTAGCCACTTTCTCTCCTGTAATATACGGTGGTGGTGCAGTTGCTATCAGTTTCCTGCTAGGGTTGGAACCAGCTGTGTGAGCTAGTTCCCTCTGCATATCGCCCTCTTGTTGCCATAAATGTAAACAATCTGTATGTCTAATCCTTTGTTTTCTGAATTTTATTAGACATATCCTTCTCCTTAAATTCTGCAACACCTCTGGACTAAAACTGCCTACCCTAGGGAATGGTTCCCTATCTCCCGCAGTAATACGTTCCCATTCATTGCATAAAACCTCTGCGTGTGATCCATATTTCTCCCACATTATGTACCTCTCCGACCCCTTGGGCCACGGAATATCAACCTGAACCCTGGTTGATTGTCCCTTACTTGAGCAACTGTCCCCCATCTTTTGCAGGTATTGCTTTCTCAGCTAATTCCTACAAAAAAAACAAAATACTCAGTGATAAGGCAACAGTGAAAGTTCAACGAATGCTCTCACCCACTCACGCCCACGTTGGCCAATACACCTAAACACTGTCGTCAGCGCCGGTCGTACCCAACCTAGGGCCCCTGTGTAATCTTTATTTACTGGAAAAATATGGGAGTGACTTACCCTTTCCCAGTAAATATTGCTCGTTGGAGATTTCCTGAGTGACCAGCGAAACTCCCTTAAAATAAAAAATCTGTTACACAAATCACGTTGCGTGTGCTACACTTAGCGCCTATGATCCTGCGATTTTACGCAAATGTCGTAAAAGGGTATCACGTTGAGCTAAATATTGCACCCACTGACGCGCGGTACAATCGCACAGCGTATAGGTAACTGTTACTTATCCGCTGTACGACTAATGGAATCGTTTTTCCGGCTGCAAAACCTCAGCCGGAGCATTTCAAAACGGGCCTATATGGGTTCTACGCCAACCACCTGGGCTGCGCTCTCTACACAACTCTCTGCTGACCTCTTAGGCCGCAGTATTCAGAGCTTTGCTTGACTTTGTCAGCGGTTTTCTGACTTCGCTGACCTCTTGGTCTGCTGTTATCTACTACATGCTTCTTTGTACTCTAATCAATGTTAACGTGAGCAAGCCCCTCTCACGCCACCAAGTGTCCACTCACCTGGTGTGGTCTCCTACGGGATCCCAAATTCCCTGGGTCCACAAAACCTTTATTGTTTGCACACTCACGCTCGTTCACTCATATACACTTTGGTTTTTCTGTACAGAAAATTAACTTTCATTTATATAAAACAGCCTTAGTACCAGAGGTGACACAATAAGAAAAAGTCTTTTAAACTAAATATTGGAAACTGAACAAATTTGTGCTATTATCGCGTGGCTACCGTCTCGCGCCTAAACTAAAACAATGCTATAGTGTGATTTGTACTTAGTGGGCGTACCTGTACGCACATTGCGTAAACACGCCACGTGCGTAGGCCTTTACGTTGCGTACGCAGTCCCGTACTTTGTCAGAGACACGTGTACAAAGGCCGTACGTCCGCAGTACTACAAATCCCACACTTCTATAAATGTAAGCAATATTTACCTATAATCGCTCACTTAACACTGCACAGTTTCCTCTGTATCAACCTTTACAACTAGGCCAGGCTGTGTGTGCGTCTTACACTTACTTCCTTAAATATTAACTCTATATTTTAACTAAATAGCAACACATTTTTTTCAGTACAGGTCAAAATGAATCTAGTAATCGCTAATTATGGCAATAATGCGAGCAGATATGCAAAGTACAAAATACAGGTGTGTGCGTGTGATGTGTGCGCATTTGGCGCCAAACAGAAATTTCACAGATTTAAAAATAGCTTTGCGTTCTTACCTTACGGATCCCTCCAGCATCCCTACAAACCATGCAGGGCAGACGCTTATCTAATCAGCACTAGTGTATCCACCAACCAAGAGAAGGCTTCCGGGGGATACCTTTCTACCTTTCCGCCCTTTGCTGATAGATAAAGTCTGCGTAAACCTGCTAGGCTGCGGGTATGAGGAAAAACCGGCAGAGCCCCCAATTGATAATGTCGATATTATCTTAAACCGCAAAGCTATATCTCTAGATACACTTTTACAGTTGAGCCGGTTTGGCCACTAGACTGAATACACGTGCTACGCACTTTGTACGCGTACATAGTCCCGTACGTGGTACGTACTTGGCGTACACACGCCGCGCTGATTGTACAGAGTACGCACAGCGCACGCACACACAATTGATAACCTTTAAACCTTATACGTAATTCAATGCAATGTTATTCTTACAATCTAAACCATGTGCCGCAAAGCACAGTAAGGATGTTATACCTTAAACCTTAAGTAGCGCTGACGGTATAAATTACCCGCAGTGCGTACACCTTATCAATACTTATAAACCTTATACAGTTAAAAGACACTTTAAACCCTTGCAGGAAAGTGAGGACACAACATTATTCAAAAATTGTAGGGTTAACCTTTGGTTAACTCATTAACTGTGGCCACAAGCTTTGTTCATGCACCCCTATGCAAGCCCAATTATCTTAAACCTGGGTCAGCTGTCCTTTAGTAATTTATCAGCCAGTGTCAGGTGACTAGTGTACCTTTAAAAGCCATGGAGTATTGACAGATACACATTAAACCAAGTAGGCATTTTTGCAGTTATATTATGTGTGATACAGTTGCTAGGCTTTCATTTTTGAGACTCTGTGATAGTGTAGGACCTGCATGAAGATGGGGTACCTTGGCGAGTGGTTTGCAGGCTTCCATTGGCCAATTCACTAACTAAACCCCCATCATTTATTGATGTTGTGAAAATAAGTGAGCTTGCTTTGGTGAGTGCTGAACTTTCTGTTTGTATATTTTTAAGTAGGTGGCCATGGGCTACATGCACCCCACCCTATGAGTGGTGAGTGCAGACACTGCACCCCGCTTCTGTGGTGGTAAGTGCTGTGGTTTTATATTTGTTGGTAGGTGTGTATGTATGTATGTATGTATGTATATATATATATATATATATATATATACATACACACACACACACACACACACACACACACACACACACACACACACACACACCACACACACACAGAGAGAGAACCTTGCACTCTCCTTAGTAGTTTCATTCACCTTAATGCTTTAATATAACTGAATAAACAATGGGGTTTTAGTTCATGAATTGTACAATGCATTTAAGCATTGCAGCCCACTTCACTGGACCCCAATTCACTGCAAGTCCTACTCTATCACATACATTGTCACATAGATTTTTTGGAGACCTGGCAATTGCTATCACATAGGAGAAAATGTGCTTACCTGGTTGAAAGCTCACCTGCCAAACTTATGTCTTTTAAAGGTAAGACAGTCACCAACACAACTCCACAAATGTGCTTACTTGGTTTAAAGCTCACCTGCCAATTTACTTCTGGCTTTCAAAGTGAGACAGTCACCAACACACCTAAACAGCAGCTGACCCAGGTTTAAAGTAAATTAGCTTAGGGGTGCATGGGAGAGAGATATGATTCCAAATGTGCCAATTAGAAATTAACCCTATTATACATATATGGGAATCCATGGCACTCGCCATTACCAGGAGAGGGGTGTACTAACATAATCCCCACCCCTAGGTTGGGGTGCAGTGGGCTGTGACTACCTGCTCAAATATACATATACAAAGAACCCTGAACTCTCCTTAGTAATTTCATTGCGATGTCTAGGCCTGACCTTCCCAAGACTGTATGGGAAGAGGAGGCTCCTACCACCATTTGCATTCCCACTGCAAGTGCTGGGAGGAGCACCACCAGTCCTGTTGCTGATATTGAGATTAAGGATGTTACTGTAGAAGTACACCAGGATGAGGAGGATATTGGTGTAGCTGGTGCTGAGGAGGAAGTTGACAATGAGGATTCTGATGGTGATGTGGTTTGTTTGAATAAGGCACCAGAGGAGACAGTTGTTGTCCATGGGATTAAAAATCCCATTGTCATGTATGGGCAATACACCAAAAAATCCCCCTCTTTGATGTGGAATTATTTCTCCATATATCCGGACAACAAGTGTCAAGCCATCTGTTGCATTTGTCAATCCATGATTAGTAGGCGTAATGATTTTAACCACCTAGGAACATCCTCCCTTATGCGTCACCTGCAGCACATTCATCATAAGTCATTGTCAAGTTCAGAAACTTTAAGTAAGAGTATAAGCAGTCCAGTGAAGCCTAAATCCCTTTTTCATGTTGTTTCCAAGCTCCTGCAATCCACACCACCAATTTCCTCATCATCAATTTCTTCCTCAGTCAGGATTGGAAGTAGTCCTGCAAGCCACGTCACTGGCATAACTGATGAGTCCTTTCCTATCCGAAGTTCCTCCAGAGGAAAGTAATTGTGAAACATGCAATATCACAAGAGAGCGCTAGATACCGATCATTACTATATAAACATTTTATTCAATCACATAAAATAAAAGCAGAAAAAATGCAATGCATATTTTCATAAAATTATTCTCACTGCTGATATTATTTACACGCTGCCATATAATGTATCCCAATTGTATATTGCACAGATGTCCACATCCAAAAGACCAGTGTGGCCGGTTCACTTCAAAGCAAATTATAAAGTCCCAATTTGTTTTAGGGAATGTGAATGGTGTTCACTAGATGGTGAATGTTCAGCTGTATAAACGATGGGCGCTATGCTACTACCTCCCCCGACCGCCAAACAATTTTGTGCTCACCACTTATTCCTTAGAGTCTCAAGTGAGGCTTGCTGTCAGCATGCGGAATCCGTTGTGGTTGGTGGGAGCTGCGGTGTTCTATTCAGTTCACCGGGGAGGGAGGGCGCCATTCGTAGCTGTAGAATTCAGGCAGTTTGCCGTGTGCTGGAGTCCGGACTGTGGTGCTGTGCTTGTGTAGATCTCAGGGAAAAACAGCATAACTGATGAGTCCTTTCCTATCCGGGGTTCCTCCAGAGGATCCTTGTGTGCTATGCCTACTGCTTCTGCTGCTGTTGTTGCTGCTGGGAGTTTATCATCATCCCATAGAGGAAGTTGGAAGACCACTTTTACTACTTTAACGAAGCAATTGACTATACAACAGTCCTTTGCGAGGAAGATGAAATATGACAGCAGTCACCCTGTTGCAAAGCGGATTAATAAGTCCATAACAACTCTGCTGTTATCTAATCATGCATCCGGTATCCACCATTAGTGCAGTGGGATTTAGACAGTTGATGGACATACCGTGTTCCCTTACCAAATCCTGTCTAGATTCCACTACACTAGGCAAGCAATTCCCGGACTGTACTGGGACATTAAGAAAAGTGTCCTCAAAAATGTGATTGCACCCACTGTCCACTTAACCACGGACATGTGGAAGGGTGGAGCAGGGCAAACTAAGGACTACATGACTGTGACAGCCCACTGTATAGATGTGGCACCACTAGCAGCATCTCACAAATGCCAACTCGTTCCAAGGCATGCTACGCTATGTATCACCAGTTTCCGTAAGAGGCACACTGCTGAGAACCTCTTACACAAACTGAGGGACATTATCGCACAATAGCTTACCCCACTTAGACTCTCCTGGGGATTTGTGATATCTGACAATGCCACCAATATTGTGTGAGCATTACATCTGGGCAAATTTCAGCACATCCCATATTTTGCTCACACAATTAATTTGGTGTTTTTTTGTTAAAAGACAAGGGTACGCAGGAGATTCTATCTGTTGGTGGCCTGAAAAATTGCAGGCCACTTTTGACATTCAGCGACTGCGTGCTGAAGACTGGAGTGCCAACAATCACTCCTGAACCTGCCCTGCCATCACCTGAAGCAAGAGGTAGTAACGAGGTGAAAATCAACACTCTATATGTTTCAGAGGACGGAGGAGCAGCAAAAGGCCATTCAAGCCACCTACGATAAAGGCAAAGGAGGGGAAATGCACCTGACTCAAGCACAGTGGAGAATGATTTCCGTGTTTCCTAGATTTAAAGCCTACGTTTTATCTCTCTTTTCGGCAGACACAAGTCTGCTGAGGTGCAAAGACCTGCTGGTGAGAAAATTGTCAGCTCAAGTGGAACGTGACATGTCAACAGCTCCTCCTTCATTTTCTACTGCAACTGGGGCTGCGAGGAAAATAATAGAATTTCCTAGCCGACTCGCTGGCGGTGATGCAGGGCAGTCAGGAGCAAGTTTTGACATCTGGTCCAGACTGAAGGAGCTGCAACAGTTACTGACATGTCTACTGTAACTGCATATGATGCTGTCACCATTGAAAGAATGGTGGAGGATTATATCAGTGACAGCATCCAAGTAGTCATGTCAGACAGTCCATATGAATACTGGTAGGAAAAAGAGGCAATTTGGAGGCCCTTGCAGAAATTGGCTTTATTTTACCTAAGTTGCCCCCTCTCCAGTGTATACTTCGAAGAGTGTTTAGTGCAGCCGGTAACCTTGTCAGTGATTGGCATAGGAGGTTACTTCCACAAAATTGGATAAGATGATGTTCATCAAAATTAATTATAAATTCCTCCAAGAAGACCTTTACCAGCAATTGCCTCCAGAAAGTACTGTGATGGTGGATTTCAGTGGGGATGAATTAATACTCTGTGAGGAATAGGATGTAAACACTGAAGAAGGTGAGGAATCAGAATGAGGATGAGGATGACATCTTGCCTCTGTAAAGCCAGTCGTGTGGCACACCCTATCGCTGAAATGATTGGTTTGTTAAAGTGTGCATGCCCTGTTTTTTTTTTTTAAAGATATATGTATTAGGATTTTATGAAAGACAACTGAATCCTTAACAGTACATGTCAGAAAAAATTCTCAAACTTCATATCACAATAAAGTATTTAACAAAACAGTCAAAAGGCCATTAATATTATTGATGAACCTTGAGCAATCTGACTCTGTACTAATTACTGAATAAAGATAGATAATGAAAATAGAAGGGAAAGATAAAAGAGACAAGGGGAGCACACATAGGGGAAGTAAGGGAAGGGAGAGAATGGGATGTCAGCGACTCTGGAATAATGGAGGCCAGCATTTGTGATATCTCAAAATATCACTGTAATTAAAAATACAAAATAGGCATTAGAGATAATAAATTATATCAATAGTCTTGTACATACAGGTTATATGTCACCACTTTACAATCTATCATTTTTAAAACATGAGCTTTTGTAGGAGGTTCTAGAGTCTCAATGAAATGACTCAATTTTAAACAGAACTTACAGAGTCCAAATGAGGAGGTTAGTGTCAACAGCGTTCTCCAATCACAATACATTATTTGTAAAAGTTTTTGTTTGACCTCAGTAATAGAAGGAACAGAACGTTGAACCCATCGAATCAATAAACATTTTTTACCAAGTGCGAGTATAATACTAAGCAAGGGGCGAATCCTCTGTTTTAGGCTCCAATTCGTAAAATTTAAACACAGGCAGGCTAGTGTATCTGGTTGGACATTCATGGAAAACAACTGGTTGATAAACGCTATAAGTTTATTCCAAAATAATTTAACTTTCCTGCACTCCCACATACAATGTAAAAAGGATGCCGAAGAAAATCCGCATTTAATACAATTCCCTGTTTCACTAGGTATCATATGTTTACATTGTTGCAGGGTAATATACGCCCTGTGAATAGTCTCAAGTGTACCTCTTGTAGATATGATGAACCCAGGTATTTCAGGGATCGTTGGCAAGGGTCAATAAGTTCAGCGACATCCGTCAAGGTAGGAATATCGCTTTTCCATTTTAATAGCATATTATCCCATTGAACAGTGGGAGAGCAAGTCATTATAACAGCATACAAGGACTGCACTTTATAGGGGCATAAACAAACAGACTTGAGAAGAGTATCAATAGTATTGGAAAGCATTTTTAAGCCAATAGGCATAGTTGAATGAGAATGGGGTATGATAGAATATACAAAGTGACGCACCTGGAAGTACATGAATATGTGTTGTTTAGGGAGGTTACATTTTGGGCACAATTTTGAAAACGAATAGATAGAGCCACCAGGATCAAAAACCTTGTTAAACGAGTCAAGACCTTAAGATTTCCACAGTAAAAAAGCAGTGTTTTGTAATGAGGGCAAAAATGCTGGGTTGCCCCAAAAGGGAACAAACTGGGAGAAAAAAGGATTTCTATGACATTTTTTGTTAATCGTGATCCAAGCTAGAAAGGTGTCCTTAAATAAAATGTGGTCTTTAACCTTTGAAGGTATTTCAGAGGGTCGTAAATGAACTAAGGCAGCAGGCGAGTATGGGAAAAAAATAGCTTGTTCTAACTCTAAGTCAGTATAAAATGAGGTATTATGGAACCAATCAAGTATGTAGCAGAAATGCACTGCCAAGGAATAGGGCTTTAAGTCAGGGAAACCGAAACCTCCATCTATTTTAGCAGATTTCAGCTTCAGTTTAGCAATCCTTGGACGCTTACCACGCCATATAAATTTTGAAAACAGAGCTTTAAGTTTAAGAATATCAGAATGTGTAAGGGAAATTTCCCCAAAATAATTTGGGGAAAAGACCACTTTTAATAACTTCTATTCTACCAAGTAGAGATAGTGGAAGGTCTTTCCACGCATCTAATTTCAAAGCTACGTTGGCTATAGCCTGAGAAAAATTAATCCTATACAAGTTAGCTAGGTCAGGGCAGATATTAATACCTAGCAGAGGCGGATTGGCCATAGGGTTCACAGGGAAGATTCCCGGTGGGCCAGCGCACCCGTGGGGCCTGTTTTGTTTGAGGACATCTGGTCCTATTTATAGACATAATGAATAAGATGCTAAATGATTTGCATATATGAAAATGACTTTGCCACTTAGCCTGTGATTGCAGATGATCTAGTGTATGCTCTGTCTGCCTGCTTGGCTGACATATAAGATTGAGTGAATAGTGATTGGGATACGGTTGGTGTAATAAGCAAGAAAATATATCTTTCTAAAGAATGATATAGTTTCCTAAATTCTAAAGGTGTATCATATAATGTGCTCATAATAATTAATTTTATTTATTTTTAACTTCCCCCTTGATGCTGGACATGCCTACTATCTGGAAAGTTTTGGGGGGAGGTTGCTGCTGCCATGGCCCATGGCTAGACCTTACACCTCTGGTGCTGCCCATGTGGGGCCATTAGTTCAAATTTTTCCAGGGCCGCTTTTTGTTCCCAATCCGCCCCTGATGCCTAGATACTTAAAGTGAGATTTGGATATTTTGAAAGGAGGAATATCAGGGTGTAAAAAGGTAGTCGGCAAGGTTTTACCTAATAATAAAATTTCCGATTTCATGATATTATTCTTGTAACCTGCAATTTTCCCAAAGGAAGAAATCAAATGTATTAAAGCTGGTAATGATTGTTCTGGGTTAGTTAAAAATAAAAGTGTGTCATCGGCAAATAAAGCTATTTTTAATATTTCCGACCCTATTGTTATCCCCTGAATAAGATTAGATTCACGAACAGCCACAGCTAGCGGTTCGATCGATAGGTCAAAAAGGAGAGGGGAAAGGGGGCACACTTGTCTTGTTCCCTGTTGTAATAAGAAAGCAGGGGACATTACTCCATTGCAAGATACATAAGATGAAGGGGAGGAGTACAGGGTTTTTATAATAGAAACAAAAGACTCTGGGAAACCTAATTTTTCCAACATATGGAACAGGTGGGACCACAATAAAAGGTCAAAGGCCTTTTCTGCGTCTAAGGTAAGAATCAAACTATGGGGTGGGTCTGGGGATAAATTAAGATTTTCACGGTGTATGACTGATAGAACTCTCCGGAGATTCACCACTGAGTGCCTACCTGAAATAAAGCCAGTTTGGTCTTTGTGGATCAGGATAGGAAGAATATTTTTAAGTCTTTGCGCTAAAATAGATATAAAGATTTTGAAATCGACATTAAGCAATGATATCGGTCTGTATGAGCCCGGTAGTGAAAGGTCCCTACCCTCTTTTGGTAAGACTTTGATCACAGCATTAGTAAAATATAGGGGGAGAGTCCCATCAGTCATAATATGATTATAAACGGCTTGTAGAGTAGGGCAGATTTGTGAGGATAGTAGTTTATAAAATTCATTGGAATACCCATCTGGGCCAGGGGCTTTACATGGTTTAAGTTGTTTTATAGTTGTGTGCATGTCCTGTTTAAACTACCCCTGGATGGGGCAAGTTGAGTTTGGGTGGGTTAGATACCGTACTAAGCAGGACTGTGTAGTGAATTTTTTGTTATTCAGCCCCTGCCCTAGTGGAGCTTACCACTCTAAAATCGAAAATAATTTCATACTATAAGTAGGACTGTGGTAGGAAGTTATCCTAACTTTTGTGCCCACAGCATGCCTCGGTCTCGCAAGCCAGACATGTTCCTGGCTGTAAACCAATATGAGACTCCATACTGGGCCTTATTCAGTAACTTTGTGCCTCACATCTAGTGCTGCAGTACAATGAAAAGCTGATGAAATGCAAAATCACTGAAACTCTTTTCTTCTTGCGATAACCCTACGCAGCCCTTAGGAAAAGAAGATCCCTGTACAACAAATGCGCATCTTCTAAATAAATAATCCTAAAATGTGGAACATCAATAATAAATCAAAATTAAGGTTGACTAATTGGAGCCATTCATTTGTGTGAGTCCCTAACATGAAATAATTGAGAAGAAACACTCTCTAATGCTCCGGTAGAAAATCTTACCTTTCTGGCAGTTGCACTTGTAAATGCCAAATTGTTTCCTTAAAAATATTTAAAATGCCCAGTCTAATATATATTGTAAACGCCTGCACCTCTTATTACCATGTGCCATGAATGTGCGCTATACATAGCAAAACACTGCATCCCATAAGAGAAAACAATACACCCACACATTATCTGAGTTCAAAAGCTCATTGATGTATATATTTGTTATTAAAAGGATATGGATTCAATATATTACAATGTACAGTATACACATAATTACATGATTACAATTTATACAGTAAGCAGTTAATACAGTTAGTTACAGGTCAGCATACAATACCATTATCTTTCTCATATAAATGTGTCTCTCCATATCACTCTCTCTCTCTCTGTAAAATCATGCAGGCACTCTATCATTGTCTGGGACAGATCAGCAACTGCCTTCTGTGTGATCAGCAATGTGTTATCTAGTTTTTGGGGGAGGGGACTTTCTCATGCATGATGAGTCACTAGTCTATTTGTATATGCTCCACAGGTTCAGCCTTGAAGACATCCAAAGGGGCTGACCTGAGTTTCCATTCCATTGTACTAATAAGAGTGATTTTACCTTTCATACATTTAATCATAACTATTTGTTGCAATGTCCTACAACTTACTAACAAGTATCAAATGAATCTACACATTAATCTGGTTGCTTAAATACCAAATATGACAGGTGTATCTGGCTTCATTCAAATACACATACATGACATTACTTCATTATATCATTATAAATCATCATGATGTCTGGCGCTTGATATTTTTGTAATTATGTACTGCATGAAATAAGTATCGAATCCATCTCTGTGGCAAGTCCATGTAAATGCGTGTGTTACCATATTTTGCTATGCTCGCTGCGCGTATTTGCAAGTATAGCGACTCATAATGTGTGTAGTTTGTATGTTCTTTTTATGTAATATTTTGACTTCAACAGTCCACCCTTTGGCAGTAAACAATAACTGCCATCAATTATTAACATTAAAAAAAAATGTTTTGTACAATAATCGGTGACCTACACACAAGTATGTATTCATTTTGCTAATCAGACACTTGACTATATTTGGGGAAGACAGGGAGGAGGACGAGACATCCTCTATATGCACTCGGCGGTCACGGGACCACTGGTTGGGTGTGGGACAACCTTCAACCTATAGAGTATGCTGGGACAGTGCTTTGGCCTATAATGTCTTGCGACGAACATTTCACACATACATGTACCTACATCTTTGTACACTGATGTTTGGATTCGATGGAGGTTCTGCTTGGTAGATGAAAACACAAACAAATCGTAAAAGTGACACATAAAATTTTCATGATCTACATATTCCTATCATTTTCTGAACATTGTTTCCATTTCTGGAACGTATGCTAGGTCTGTTTAATAATTGAACAAGGGTTATAAGTAGTGTCCTTCCTAAATAACATAAACCTTCGGAGTTCGGGGAGAGCCACTCATAAACCTTTCTTCCACATATATTAATGAGCTCTTTATCTGCAATGTGTGAATAGCCATTGTCTGATTGATTGTTCCTGATTACCTCTGAACTCCATAACTACTAGACCTTCGATTTTTCTATGGCTTTAACAAACTGATCGGCTAATTCTGGGATCCTATAAGGAAATCACCCCTTCCTCCAGAACCAGTTCCAGTCCCACACTCGACTCCTCATAAAAAAACCTCGCAAAAATAGAATATCCTGAAAAAAAATGTTTGTCAGCGGGATAGAGAGAAAAGAGAAATAGAACAAAACAACTCTTGTTCATAACAAATCAATTACAATGACTGGTCTTTCTGCAATCCTTTAGTATGCTCAGGTAGTATTCAACAGTGCCGCCACTCAGTCTTCACGTAACAGAGTCTCTGGTGATACTTTTGCCATCTCACTCCATTTACGAGTTCCTTCCGTACTACCGACTTTCCTGCAATGGGAATCGTGGACCCAAGTCTCTCTCTCGGCTACTTTCACTGGGATAGTGCTGTCAACAAAACTTGGTATGGTCCTTCCCACCTGTCTATTAGGCAACCTGAGTGTAAGGACAGTCACACAGTCTCTTGGTTCACAATCTTGACAGTTAGTACCAGCAATCAACAGTTTCAAGTTATTTTGTCAAGTTCTCAAATGCTGGCTCATGTCAAAAAGGTACTGTACTGTCACCTCATTGGTGTATTTCTGATCATTGTGCGGATCAATCATGACATGAGGTTGTCTTCCAAAAACAACCCAAAAAATAGACACAAATACCAAAACAAAAACAAAAACAAATTTCGAAGAGGGTAATTCGTTGAGTGAAGATCTGGGAATGGTTCCGATGCTACATAATACTAGTGGCAGTATCTATGATCACAATAGTACAATTTCAAGCTTTGCTCCTACTTCTAGGGGTACCATTATCTACTAGAGATGAGCGCCGGAAATTTTTCGGGTTTTGTGTTTTGGTTTTGGGTTCGGTTCCGCGGCCGTGTTTTGGGTTCGACCGCGTTTTGGCAAAACCTCACCGAATTTTTTTTGTCGGATTCGGGTGTGTTTTGGATTCGGGTGTTTTTTTTTAAAAACACTAAAAAACAGCTTAAATCATAGAATTTGGGGGTCATTTTGATCCCAAAGTATTATTAACCTCAAAAACCATAATTTACACTCATTTTCAGTCTATTCTGAATACCTCACACCTTACAATATTATTTTTAGTCCTAAAATTTGCACCTAGGTCGCTGGATGACTAAGCTAAGCGACCCTAGTGGCCGACACAAACACCGGGCCCATCTAGGAGTGGCACTGCAGTATCACGCAGGATGTCCCTTCCAAAAAACCCTCCCCAAACAGCACATGACGCAAAGAAAAAAAGAGGCGCAATGAGGTAGCTGTGTGAGTAAGATAAGCGACCCTAGTGGCCGACACAAACACCGGGCCCATCTAGGAGTGGCACTGCAGTGTCACGCAGGATGTCCCTTCCAAAAAACCCTCCCCAAACAGCACATGACGCAAAGAAAAAAAGAGGCACAATGAGGTAGCTGTGTGAGTAAGATAAGCGACCCTAGTGGCCGACACAAACACCGGGCCCATCTAGGAGTGGCACTGCAGTGTCACGCAGGATGTCCCTTCCAAAAAACCCTCCCCAAACAGCACATGACGCAAAGAAAAAAAGAGGCGCAATGAGGTAGCTGTGTGAGTAAGATAAGCGACCCTAGTGGCCGACACAAACACCGGGCCCATCTAGGAGTGGCACTGCAGTGTCACGCAGGATGTCCCTTCCAAAAAACCCTCCCCAAACAGCACATGACGCAAAGAAAAAAAGAGGCGCAATGAGGTAGCTGTGTGAGTAAGATAAGCGACCCTAGTGGCCGACACAAACACCGGGCCCATCTAGGAGTGGCACTGCAGTGTCACGCAGGATGTCCCTTCCAAAAAACCCTCCCCAAACAGCACATGACGCAAAGAAAAAAAGAGGCGCAATGAGGTAGCTGTGTGAGTAAGATAAGCGACCCTAGTGGCCGACACAAACACCGGGCCCATCTAGGAGTGGCACTGCAGTGTCACGCAGGATGGCCCTTCCAAAAAACCCTCCCCAAACAGCACATGACGCAAAGAAAAAAAGAGGCGCAATGAGGTAGCTGTGTGAGTAAGATAAGCGACCCTAGTGGCCGACACAAACACCGGGCCCATCTAGGAGTGGCACTGCAGTGTCACGCAGGATGGCCCTTCCAAAAAACCCTCCCCAAACAGCACATGACGCAAAGAAAAAAAGAGGCGCAATGAGGTAGCTGTGTGAGTAAGATAAGCGACCCTAGTGGCCGACACAAACACCGGGCCCATCTAGGAGTGGCACTGCAGTGTCACGCAGGATGTCCCTTCCAAAAAACCCTCCCCAAACAGCACATGACGCAAAGAAAAAAAGAGGCGCAATGAGGTAGCTGTGTGAGTAAGATAAGCGACCCTAGTGGCCGACACAAACACCGGGCCCATCTAGGAGTGGCACTGCAGTGTCACGCAGGATGGCCCTTCCAAAAAACATTCCACAAACAGCACATGACGCAAAGAAAAATTAAAGAAAAAAGAGGTGCAAGATGGAATTGTCCTTGGGCCCTCCCACCCACCCTTATGTTGTATAAACATGACATGCACACTTTAACCAACCCATCATTTCAGTGACAGGGTCTGCCACACGACTGTGACTGAAATGACGGGTTTGGTTTGGACCCCCACCAAAAAAGAAGCAATTAATCTCTCCTTGCACAAACTGGCTCTACAGAGGCAAGATGTCCACCTCATCATCATATCACCGTGTACATTCCCCTCCTCACAGATTATCAATTCGTCCCCACTGGAATCCACCATCTCAGCTCCCTGTGTACTTTGTGGAGGCAATTGCTGCTGGTCAATGTCTCCACGGAGGAATTGATTATAATTCATTTTAATGAACATCATCTTCTCCACATTTTCTGGATGTAACCTCGTACGCCGATTGCTGACAAGGTGAGCGGCGGCACTAAACACTCTTTCGGAGTACACACTTGTGGGAAGGCAACTAAGGTAGAATAAAGCCAGTTTGTGCAAGGGCCTCCAAATTGCCTCTTTTTCCTGCCAGTAGAAGTACGGACTGTGTGACGTGCCTACTTGGATGCGGTCACTCATATAATCCTCCACCATTCTTTCAATGGTGAGAGAATCATATGCAGTGACAGTAGACGACATGTCCGTAATCGTTGTCAGGTCCTTCAGTCCGGACCAGATGTCAGCATCAGCAGTCGCTCCAGACTGCCCTGCATCACCGCCAGCGGGTGGGCTCGGAATTCTGAGCCTTTTCCTCGCACCCCCAGTTGCGGGAGAATGTGAAGGAGGAGATGTTGACAGGTCGCGTTCCGCTTGACTTGACAATTTTCTCACCAGCAGGTCTTTCAACCCCAGTAGACTTGTGTCTGCCGGAAAGAGAGATCCAAGGTAGGCTTTAAATCTAGGATCGAGCACGGTGGCCAAAATGTAGTGCTCTGATTTCAACAGATTGACCACCCGTGAATCCTTGTTAAGCGAATTAAGGGCTCCATCCACAAGTCCCACATGCCTAGCGGAATCGCTCCGTGTTAGCTCCTCCTTCAATGTCTCCAGCTTCTTCTGCAAAAGCCTGATGAGGGGAATGACCTGACTCAGGCTGGCAGTGTCTGAACTGACTTCACGTGTGGCAAGTTCAAAGGGCATCAGAACCTTGCACAACGTTGAAATCATTCTCCACTGCACTTGAGACAGGTGCATTCCACCTCCTATATCGTGCTCAATTGTATAGGCTTGAATTGCCTTTTGCTGCTCCTCCAACCTCTGAAGCATATAGAGGGTTGAATTCCACCTCGTTACCACTTCTTGCTTCAGATGATGGCAGGGCAGGTTCAGTAGTTTTTGGTGGTGCTCCAGTCTTCTGTACGTGGTGCCTGTACGCCGAAAGTGTCCCGCAATTCTTCTGGCCACCGACAGCATCTCTTGCACGCCCCTGTCGTTTTTTTAAAAATTCTGCACCACCAAATTCAAGGTATGTGCAAAACATGGGACGTGCTGGAATTTGCCCATATTTAATGCACACACAATATTGCTGGCGTTGTCCGATGCCACAAATCCACAGGAGAGTCCAATTGGGGTAAGCCATTCCGCGATGATCTTCCTCAGTTGCCGTAAGAGGTTTTCAGCTGTGTGCGTATTCTGGAAAGCGGTGATACAAAGCGTAGCCTGCCTAGGAAAGAGTTGGCGTTTGCGAGATGCTGCTACTGGTGCCGCCGCTGCTGTTCTTGCGGCGGGAGTCCATACATCTACCCAGTGGGCTGTCACAGTCATATAGTCCTGACCCTGCCCTGCTCCACTTGTCCACATGTCCGTGGTTAAGTGGACATTGGGTACAGCTGCATTTTTTAGGACACTGGTGAGTCTTTTTCTGAATTATGTGTACATTTTCGGTATCGCCTGCCTAGAGAAGTGGAACCTAGATGGTATTTGGTAACGGGGGCACACTACCTCAATAAATTGTCTAGTTCCCTGTGAACTAACGGCGGATACCGGACGCACGTCTAACACCAACATAGTTGTCAAGGCCTCAGTTATCCGCTTTGCAGCAGGATGACTGCTGTGATATTTCATCTTCCTCGCAAAGGACTGTTGGACAGTCAATTGCTTACTGGAAGTAGTACAAGTGGTCTTCCGACTTCCCCTCTGGGATGACCATCGACTCCCAGCAGCAACAACAGCAGCGCCAGCAGCAGTAGGCGTTACACGCAAGGATGCATCGGAGGAATCCCAGGCAGGAGAGGACTCGTCAGAATTGCCAGTGACATGGCCTGCAGGACTATTGGCATTCCTGGGGAAGGAGGAAATTGACACTTAGGGAGTTGGTGGGGTGGTTTGCGTGAGCTTGGTTACAAGAGGAAGGGATTTACTGGTCAGTGGACTGCTTCCGCTGTCACCCAAAGTTTTTGAACTTGTCACTGACTTATTATGAATGCGCTGCAGGTGACGTATAAGGGAGGATGTTCCGAGGTGGTTAACGTCCTTACCCCTACTTATTACAGCTTGACAAAGGCAACACACGGCTTGACACCTGTTGTCCGCATTTCTGTTGAAATACCTCCACACTGAAGAGCTGATTTTTTTGGTATTTTCACCAGGCATGTCAACGGCCATATTCCTCCCACGGACAACAGGTGTCTCCCCGGGTGCCTGACTTAAACAAACCACCTCACCATCAGAATCCTCCTGGTCAATTTCCTCCCCAGCGCCAGCAACACCCATATCCTCCTCATCCTGGTGTACTTCAACACTGACATCTTCAATCTGACTATCAGGAACTGGACTGCGGGTGCTCCTTCCAGCACTTGCAGGGGGCGTGCAAATGGTGGAAGGCGCATGCTCTTCACGTCCAGTGTTGGGAAGGTCAGGCATTGCAACCGACACAATTGGACTCTCCTTGTGGATTTGGGATTTCGAAGAACGCACAGTTCTTTGCGGTGCTTTTGCCAGCTTGAGTCTTTTCAGTTTTCTAGCGAGAGGCTGAGTGCTTCCATCCTCATGTGAAGCTGAACCACTAGCCATGAACATAGGCCAGGGCCTCAGCCGTTCCTTGCCACTCCGTGTGGTAAATGGCATATTGGCAAGTTTACGCTTCTCCTCCGACAATTTTATTTTAGGTTTTGGAGTCCTTTTTTTTACTGATATTTGTTGTTTTGGATTTGACATGCTCTGTACTATGACATTGGGCATCGGCCTTGGCAGACGACGTTGCTGGCATTTCATCGTCTCGGCCATGACTAGTGGCAACAGCTTCAGCACGAGGTGGAAGTGGATCTTGATCTTTCCCTAATTTTGGAACCTCAACATTTTTGTTCTCCATATTTTAATAGGCACAACTAAAAGGCACCTCAGGTAAACAATGGAGATGGATGGATACTAGTATACTTATGGATGGACTGCCGAGTGCCGACACAGAGGTAGCTACAGCCGTGGACTACCGTACTGTGTCTGCTGCTAATATAGACTGGATGATTGATAATGAGATGAAATCAATATATATATGTATGTATATATAATATCACTAGTACTGCAGCCGGACAGGTAGATAATATATTTATTAGGTAATGATGACTGATACGGACCTGCTGGACACTGTCAGCTCAGCAGCACCGCAGACTGCTACAGTAAGCTACTATACTATAGTAGTATGTACAAAGAAGAAAGAAAAAAAAAACCACGGGTAGGTGGTATACAATTATGGATGGACTGCCGAGTGCCGACACAGAGGTAGCTACAGCCGTGGATTAACGTACTGTGTCTGCTGCTAATATAGACTGGATGATTGATAATGAGATGAAATCAATATATATATGTATGTATATATAATATCACTAGTACTGCAGCCGGACAGGTAGATAATATATTTATTAGATAATGATGACTGATGACGGACCTGCTGGACACTGTCAGCTCAGCAGCACCGCAGACTGCTACAGTAAGCTACTATACTATAGTAGTATGTACAAAGAAGAAAGAAAAAAAAAAAACCACGGGTAGGTGGTATACAATTATGGATGGACTGCCGAGTGCCGACACAGAGGTAGCTACAGCCGTGGACTAACGTACTGTGTCTGCTGCTAATATAGACTGGATGATTGATAATGAGATGAAATCAATATATATATGTATGTATGTATATATAATATCACTAGTACTGCAGCCGGACAGGTAGATAATATATTTATTAGGTAATGATGACTGATGACGGACCTGCTGGACACTGTCAGCTCAGCAGCACCGCAGACTGCTACAGTAAGCTACTATACTATAGTAGTATGTACAAAGAAGAAAGAAAAAAAAAAAACCACGGGTAGGTGGTATACAATTATGGATGGACTGCCGAGTGCCGACACAGAGGTAGCTACAGCCGTGGACTAACGTACTGTGTCTGCTGCTAATATAGAGTCTAGACTGGATGATAAATTATTGATAATGAGATGAAATCAATATAATATCACTAGTACTGCAGCCGGACAGGTACTATATATATTTATTATGTAATGACTGATGACGGACCTGCTGGACACTGTCAGGTCAGCAGCACCGCAGACTGCTACAGTAAGCTACTATAGTAGTATGTATAAAGAAGAATGAAAAAAAAAAAACCACGGGTAGGTGGTATACAATATTATATATATATATATATATATATATATATATATATATATATTATATACAATTATATATATATATATATATTAAACTGGTGGTGATTGATTATTAAACTGGTGGTCAGGTCACTCACGTTGCAACTTGCAACTAGTACTCCGAGTCCTAAGCAGACAATCACAAAATATATTATTATACTGGTGGTCAGTGTGGTCACAACTATGGCAGTGTGGCACTGACTCTGGCAGCAAAAGTGTGCACTGTACGTTATATGTACTCCTGAGTCCTGCTCTCAGACTCTAACTGCTCCCCACTGTCAGTGTCTCCCCCACAAGTCAGATAATACAATACACTTACAGTCACACTATCTAATCTATATCACTTCAGCAAGTAGTATAGTAGTATAGTAGTACTCCTCCTAATAATGCTCCCCAAAATTACTACTACTGTGTCTCTCTCGTCACTACTGTGTCTCTCTCTTCTCTAAATGGAGAGGACGCCAGCCACGTCCTCTCTCTATGACTCTCAATGCACGTGTGAAAATGGCAGCGACGCGCGGCTCCTTATATAGAATCCGAGTCTCGCGATAGAATCCGAGCCTCGCGAGAATCCGACAGCGGGATGATGACGTTCGGGCGCGCTCGGGTTAACCGAGCAAGGTGGGAAGATCCGAGTCGCTCGGACCCGTGAAAAAAAAATGAAGTTCGGGCGGGTTCGGATTCAGAGGAACCGAACCCGCTCATCTCTATTATCTACACACAAATTTCTGCACAATTTTCTTTGCGGTAAACACAGCAGCATCCGTGGTGGCAGGAAATGCCTCTACCCAGTTTGAGAAAACATCAGTGCACACCAATACATAACAATAATTCCCAAAGGGTGGTAACTGTACGAAGTCGATTTGTATTTCCTGAAAAGATCCGTGTGCAGGAGGGTTATGGGATGGCTCTGTTGGTATTGCTTTACCAATATTCTTCCTCAAGCAAGCAAGACAGGTCATTGCTCTCTTTCCTGCATGAGAATGGAATACTGGCACACACCAGTAGGCTCTCATCAGCCTGCACATACCCTCTTTGCCTAGATGAGTCAGACCATGTTCCACCTCAGCTAGACTTGGAAGGTATGCTCTGGGGGCTACTGGCTTACCGTGTCCACCTGTCCACAGTCCTGAGGGCTCCTGGCTGTACCCCTTTGTCCTCCAGACTGCCTTTTCCTGTAGAGACCACAAATTTTTCATTTTAATTTACTATCGTGTGTTTGCAATGTAGAATACCATGAGCATAACTCAAAATAAAAACAAAAAACACATCTCTAGAGGAGAGAAAGAAGAAGAAAATGAAAAAGA
This sequence comes from Pseudophryne corroboree, assembly GCF_028390025.1. NCBI lineage: Eukaryota > Metazoa > Chordata > Amphibia > Anura > Myobatrachidae > Pseudophryne > Pseudophryne corroboree. Next base: position 234,545,902 of record NC_086452.1, on the reverse strand, counting down.
AAATGTCAGGTTTGCAATTCACCAACAGGCATATCAGTGTCTATACAAAATTTCCCTTCACCAGTATTCCCATTCTCCACCCTTTGTGCATGACAAGGCACACTGCAGTAATACTGGTGTTATCGTGCTGTTGAGATATACTGGGTTTGGGCAGAACTCTAAAGGACCTAGGCATGTGGAGTTTGAACTGTAATTGGGTCCATGTATTGTACCACCCTGTGTGAAGAGGAAACTGTAGAGAAACAGAATAGAGGTTAGTGACAGATGAGTTTGTAGAGGTGAAAAAGATTTTATAAAAATTTGACAACTGGATTGGGCACTACGGGGAAGTGATTCTCTACTTGGTCTACTCCCCTTAAAAAAATTCTGTGTTTATCGTATTGCTATTGGGACTATCCCAGCCATCAATCCAGTGTCCTGTCCATCCTAAGTTCATAGGGAACCCGGTATCTGCTGTGAGATAATTTCCTCTACCTTTTATGGACATGTATCTAGAACAGTAGAATGCGACATTAGTCTTCGTGGGTGTCTAACATACTTTGTACTTCCTGAGCGGGAGCACAGTATATGTATATCATATCTAACAAAATTAAGTTAATCAAGGGCCAATTCTGCTAGGAAAAAGAAGCATAAGTTTAGAGGCCCCATCTTAACCCCAGCAAATTTTGTCAAAGGGTAATGTTGCATTTATTTTGTTCTTCCCATTAGCCGAATCTGTGTTTTTTATATGGCTTATTATTCCTTACTATATGTCCCTTGGTCCCGTCTATGTGTTTAATAATGTGGCTTGTGTTTTCTGTCTAGGGGGTGAATATTGACTGTGTGTCCTACTACTCCTACAATCTCTGGCAAAATGCCCTTCCTTCCTACAAGTGTAACATATTATTGACCATTAGGGATCTGGGGTTTGGACTGATGGTCTTTCCTGTATGTGCCAGTATACTTACCGTCCTCAACCTCTCCACCTGTTGTTCTCTGCGCCTAGCACTATTCTTGTGATGTTCAATAGCACACTATCTAAGATTAGCTACTGTGACCCCTTTCCAATGTTGCAAAGAAGTCTGCATCCTGACCCTCAATGCCTTATTGAGCCCATCCATTAGCACAGAGACAGCCACCTCCCATTTGCCAAATTAGTGTTTACCAGTGATCTTTTCTATTACTGCAAGAGACAAAAACAAAAAAAAAGTTTAACAAGCTTCTAGGTCATGCAAAGTATTCATTCAATACTTCTCATCCCGTATTAAGGGTCTGTACATGGTCCAACAAACATTTCCGAGCTCATCTTGACTAGGGGCATTACTAGGAATGAATACTTCTTATATGATAATTGAAAGAAATACCCGGTTGTTACCTTGTCTCTGTCCGCTTTCCTACTGGCAAATACTAATGTGCGGACAGGTTTTTCCCCATTTGTGACGTTACTTTCTTGATTTTTTTTGTTGCTTTATTTTTGGGTTTTACTATATATATACACAAATGATACCATACTTACCTATTCCACTGGTCTCAGCCACTTCTCCCGCAGGCTACTGCTCTTCTTTTACCGGTTGGATACTCCTCCAGGTGCATGAGAAATGGCTGAAAACAATCAGGCCACCTTCTCCTCCTAAATAAAACTTCAACATTCATTAGTACATATATAGGTTACAGTCATATTTTTCATATTTTTACTATTTTCTATAGTTTGTATGCTGGCCGTAACTGCTTCCACATCTACATAACGCGGTGTACTTGCAATGTCTTTTTTTCTTTCTACTTGTTTATTGTTGCTACAAGTTCAAACAGTTCTTAAATTTCCATTCTTGTCTTATATGACTTTTGTTAGACATACCACCTGCAATACCTTAGGATCAAACTCACCAACCCCTCTTGCTGCCACGGGTTTAAACAGTTTGTATGTCTGACCCTTTGTTTTCTGGATTTTATCAGACATATTTTACTGCTTACATTCTGCTGTACCTCTGGTTCAAAGCTTCCCACCTTAGGGAATGGTACCCTATCTTTGTCAGTCATACATACCCATTCGTCACAATAAACGTCAGCATGTGGACCATATTTCCCACACATAATAAACCTCACTGACCCTTTGGGCCGCGGCTCTTCAGCCTGAACCCTAGCTAAACGTCCCTTAGTTGAGCAACTGGCTCCCATAATTGTGGGCCTTTTCCCACAAACACCAAAATACTCAATATAAGGTGACGGTGAAAGTTCTCTGAGCGCTTTCACCCACTCTCTCCCACGTTGGCCAGTACTACCATACACTGTTGATAGCGAAGACAATGTACCCAACTTAGGGCCCCTATTGACCTATATTTACTGGAAGTTTTTAGGAATAACTTACCCTTTCCAGTAAAGTATCTGTCGTTGGAGATTTTCCTGAGAGAGACCATCGAAAACTCCCTATGCACTTTTTATACACAAATCACGCTTGCGTATGCTGTATACAGCGCAAATGATACCGCGATTTTACGCAAAAGCTCATAAAAGGGTGTCAAGTTGCGCTATATATCGCACCCACAAACGCGCGGTCCAATCGCACAGCGTATAGGTACTTGTTACCTATCCGCCGTATGACCACTGGAATTGAATCACAAGCTGCGAAACCTCAGCCGAAGCGTATCAAAAAAACTACACGGGTCAAACAGTTCACAATTCACAATTCCCTACCACGCTCCTGTGTAAGTCTCTTCACGACCTACGTATTCCAAATCCCATACTAACGTGAGTCAGCCGCCTCACGCCACCAAGCCTCCACTCACTTGGTTTACCGAACGACGGGATCCCGAATTCCGGGGTTCTAATCCACTCACTCCTACGTTCGCTCACTCAAATACACTTTGTTTTTCTGTACAGAAAATTTAATACATTCAGATTGGCAGCTTTACCCCCAGAGGCAATACAGTTTAAACAAAAGTTTTATACTAATCTGCTTTAGAAACCGGGTAGTTTTGTGCTATTGTAGCCTAGCTAGTGTCCCACCTTTGAACTAAACGACACTCTTGTGTAATTTATACTTAGCGTCCGCACTCTTACACACTTTGCGTAAACACGCGACCGTGTGTGTATCTTACGCTGCGTGAGCAGTCCTGTACTTTGTCTGAGACACGTGTACAAAACCCTGCATCCGCAATAAAACAAATCACACAGCTCTATAAATGTGAACAATACTAATTACTATTGCCCACTAGACACAACTTGTTCTGTATAAACTTTTATGCAGACCTGCGTTTGTGTCTTTACACTACCTTCCTTAAAATACTGTTATTTCAAATTTACCTATATAGCAACAAATGTATCCGATTTCACACAGATCTATAATGAATGCAATAATCTATAATTTAAATGATATGATTCAGATTGGATAGCTATCTTGCAGAACATACACTGATATAAATATACACATAATTATAATAATATTATATATATGTATCATTCACTAGCTTTCTATTTGACACATTTACCCATTCAGTGCTTCTAATTTGCATATCAAAGCTATTTGCTTTTCACTGCTAAGAGAAAGCAGTTACACAGGTTAATTTGCATTTCAATGGCTATCGTATAGCAAACAGAGAGTTAACTAAATCCTGGGAAAGAAGAAGAAAAAATAAAAGTATTTTTTTCCTTTTCTTTTTTTGTGTGCAATTTCTTACATCAAGCCAAACATTTATCTCACTGTTTACTCTCACTAGGCCCAATTGAAACTATTTGTAATTGATTATGGCATGGGTTAAATAAATGCATTGGTAACTCATAAATGGTGCTTGATGTGACCAAGGAAACTGATTGTTCTGAGCAGACTGAAAATCAGCTATTTAGAAAATGACCTTCCTAAAATGGCCACTGCTCCTCCCCCTTCCACATCCATGAGGTTTACACAAAATTGTGGACAGGCCATCTGGTTAGTCCAAAATGGAGGACAGACCATGCGGCTTCCTTTGTCACAAAGAAATCACACATTATACAAGCACCAGAAGTTATTTTAGGCCTGAGTTAAAAAAAAACTATATCAAGGCTATGAAACAACTTTTAAATGTACTTTTAAACCTACTTAACAGATAAACAATCCAATCTGAATCAAACAAAATATGACTTATTTGAACTTTGTTTTGCAACAATAAAAATACATTTTAGCATTTTAAATATTACGAGAAACGCATTATCCCTTGAAATTTCATATCATTGGCTTACTGATATCACAACAATACACACGGATATGATTTTCTCAGCTTTACAATGCGTCCATCACAAGCTGATCGACCACAGCGTCGCGTTTATAATGTACAGTGCATCATTAAGACCATGATATCCCATAAGAGCCCTCATCTGTAAATGCCAAATTGTTTCCTTAAAAATATTTAAAATGCCCACTCTAATATATATTGTAAACGCCTGCACCTCTTATTACCATGTGCCATGAATGTGCACTATACATAGCAAAACACTGCATCCCATAAGAGAAAACAATACACCCACACATTATCTGAGTTCCAAAGCTCATTGATGTATATATTTGTTATTAAAAGGATATGGATTAAATATATTACAAAGTACAGTATACACATAATTACATGATTACAATTTATACAGTAAGCAGTTAATACATACAGTTACAGGTCAGCATACAATACCATTATCTTTCTCATATAAATTTGTCTCTCCATATCACTCTCTCTCTCTCTGTAAAATCATGCAGGCACTCTATCATTGTCTGGGACAGATCAGCAACTGCCTCCTGTGTGATCAGCAATGTGTTATCTAGTTTTTGGGGGAGGGGACTTTCTCATGCATGATGAGTCACTAGTCTATTTGTATATGCTCCACAGGTTCAGCCTTGAAGACATCCAAAGGGGCTGGCCTGAGTTTCCATTCCATTGTACTAATAAGAGTGATTTTACCTTTCATACATTTAATCATAACTATTTGTTGCAATGTCCTTCAACTTACTAACAAGTATCAAATGAATCTACACATTAATCTGGTTGCTTAAATACCAAATATGACAGGTGTTTCTGGCTTCATTCAAATACACATACATGACATTACTTCATTATATCATTTTAAATCATCATGATGTCTGGCGCTTGATATTATTATAATTATGTACTGCATGAAATAAGTGTTGAATCCATCTCTGTGGCAAGTCCATGTAAATGTGTGTGTTACCATATTTTGCTGTGCTCGCTGCGCGTATTTGCATGTATAGCGACTCATAATGTGTGTAGTTTGTATGTTCTTTTTATGTAATATTTTTGACTTCGACACACTGGATTATGATTCAGTCTCTTCTGAGTCACACTGACGTTGGCCACAAATGTGGTCTCTCCTAACTTTATTAAAAAACATTTAGTCATTATAGCATTTTCCATTTCCACCTTTACGGCTATGTTTTCACAAATCTGTTTGTGATGTTGAAGCTTGTTTCATATCTGCTCTAGGCTTTAATTTAAACATAGGATCAAGTACAGCAGCACTGCTGGAATTATACAGCAGCACCCCTGGACTTATCCAGTATAGGCAGTACCTCTGGAGAATTACACAGCACAGCAGACATGCAACAGCACCCCTGGACTTAAACAGCAGTGGGGCAGCACCCCTGGACTGATAAGGCAGATGGGCAGCACCCCATATAGGGCAGTACCCCTGGAATGATGTGGCAAAGAAAAGATGTGCAAGATGGAATTGTCCTTGGGCCCTCCCACCCACCCTTGTTTAAACAGCACATGCACACTTTAACAGACCAGTCATTTCAGTGACAGGGTCTGCCACATGACTGTGGCTGAAATTATTAGTTTGTTTGGGCCTCCACCTAAAAAGAAGCAATTAACCTCTCCTTGCACAACCTCTACAGTGGCATGATGTCGTCCTCATGCTCAGATTTCCTCCCCCTTCAGTGTTTACATTGTTATCACACAGAGAAACAATATTCAAACAAACCACATTATTTAGGGGTCAGCGGACTGCTTACGCTATTATCCAAAGTTTCTGAACTTGACAATGACTTATGAATGCGCCTCAGGTGACGTATAAGGGAGGATATTCCTAGGTGTTTAACGTAACCTTACCCTTACTTATTATGGATTGACAAAGGCAACAGATGGTTTGACACCTGTTGTCTGGATTTGTGGAGAAATAATTCCACACCGAAGAGGTGGCTTTTTTAGTATTTTGCCCAGGCAGGACAATGGGCTTTTTCATCCCATGGCCAAAAATGGTCTCCACTGGTGCCTTATTCAAACAAACCACATCACCATCAGAATCCTCATAGTCAACATTCTCCTCAGCAAAAGCTACACCCATTTCCTCCTCATCCTGGTGTACTTCTACAGTGATATCCTCAATCTCAATATCAGCAACTGGACTGGCAGTGCTCCTCTCAGCACTTGCAGAGGCCATGCAAATGGTGGTTATTAGTCTCCTCTTCCCATACAGTCTTGTGAAGGTCAGGCCTAGACATTACAACCGCGTACGGTGCCAGCACCCCTGTATTTTCACTACACCCCTGTAATTTTACAGCATACAAGTCAAGGCCAGTGTACATTTATTATATCAGCAGCACTCCTGTATTTTTAAAGCAAACAGGACCAGTGTACTTTTATTTTAACAACAGCACCCCTGTATTTTTACAGCATACAGGACCAATGTCTTTTATTTTAACAACAGCACCCTAGAATTTTTACAGCATACAAGACATGGCCTGTGTACATTAATTTCACTGCACCCCAGAATTTTTACAGCTTACAAGACAGGGCCAATGTACTTAGATTTTAACAACAGCTCCCCAGAATTTTTACAGGATACAAGACAGGGCCAGTGTACTGTACATTGATTTTCACTGCACCTTAGAATTTTTACAGCATACAAAACAGGGCCAAAACCCTTGTTTTTTCACTGCATACAGGAGAACAGTGCCCCTGCCCCCTGTACAACACAGTGACAGCCAGGATAGCAACACCCATGTACAGCTGCAGCACCCCTAACAGAACATGAAACACTGATGACAACCAGAACAGCACCCATAACAGCACAGGTAC